>NW_028239157.1:0-158504 GCF_036417535.1 Chlamydotis macqueenii
TTTCCCTTTTTCCTTATCCTGCTTTGGTTTTAGTGATGGTCTGTTTTGCCTGTAGCGGTGGCTTTAAGGATCCCTCCCTATTCTTGTCTTAAACCTCAGGTTTTAGTTTTCTTTCCTCTTATATGTCTGGGCCACAGCCGCCGCCAGGCGCCCCCACCCCCCCCGCCCCTGACATGGTTAACAGATACTCCTGTCTGAGTCGAGCTTTGTATAAGTGGAAGGACCGTTCCCTCTTATAACATGGGGGAAGGGATACGCTTATGTCTTTACAGGAGCAGTAAACAAGTGGATCCTTGTCTGTATCATCTGCGGGTATTTCAGAACATGTTTGGTTGACCTGCCAGATACCGGTAGGACGGCAACTCTGTGTAAAACAGCAGCAACCACAAGTGCTGAGTGCTAAAACTACAAAAGATGGAACTTTTTGGGATCAGTAAAGATGGACTTCTATTTTTTTTTAACTATTCAAGAGCTAATGTTTCTAGAGGGGTAATGATTGTAAATGCTTTAAGATCTATACATTGCAACGACACAGCATGACGTAATCATGCGAGCACATATCAAAATCCAGACAGCATAAAAGACCTAAACGAAGCATACATAGCATTGAATCTGGTTGCCAAGATAATACAGAGTTTTGGAAACTAAGTAAAATTATTGCTGCTTCAGTCTTTACACCTGGTGTGGCAAGTGCCTAGGCATTAACTATGCTAAATAAATTGGACTGTTGGCTTGCTAAGCAAATAAATACAACTGTATCGGCACTATCAACGCTGTTAACTGATGTAGATTCTATATACTATGCTACTTTACAAAACAGAACCGCTGTTAGCCTGCAGAGCACATATTTGACGGGCCTTGTTGCATGCGCTGGCCACGCATGCAGCAACGTCTAGTCAGTACCTTTCACTGAATCTGCTGAGGGTATAAACAGAGGTGGCTCGGAGCGAAGGGGAGAGGACAGACCCAGAGCACACTTTATTTACAACAGGGGACGCCCTGAAGGTGCTGCGCCTGCCTCCCTTCTCTGCTCTGACCCGGCTGATAAACATCCTCTTGCTCAGCGGTGTCTTTGGCATAGTTGGGTTAGTAACAGAATAGATCAGCAATAGATTTTTTTTATTATTAGCACAAAATCATGGTTGTCAGGATTTTGATGGGCTTTGCTGCATGAATCTGTCTGATCATTCGGAATCTATTCACAAAAGTATTCAAAACTTGCAAAAAGGAGTACAAAAACAGCAACAAAGTGATGGTTTTGATATATTCAGACATCTTTTGGTGACTTGATATAAGCTTGTTACTAATAGCTGTAGGATGCTTATTCATTCCTTTTATATATGTATTTTGATCTATAATTCTGTGTCTTAAAATGTGTGCAAACTTTAATAGATAAAGCGTTGAAACAAGCCTCTTCTCCTAAACAAAGAAGGGGGAGATGTGGTATTTCGCTGAGCCAGTATGGTATCAGTGAAAGCACACCGACCTTGGGGGAGGAATGCAATCATGCTCTCAGGAAGAAAGCCATGGAATGAGAAGGGAAGCTTTAAGATACAAAACATTGTTAGCAGAATTTATGGCTTGTTTCAACAGAGGCCTGCAGAAAACTAGTCATTGCTCTTGTAGATAAGAAAGTTACTGGAGTTGTTATATCCATAATAGTAGAAAAATGTTATAGTAGAAAATTACTAGAAGGTACTGAAACTTAGCTTTGCTTTGTAATCATGAATATGCATAAACATGTGATCAGTAATTTTATTAACTAAGCTTGTGTGTGGCATAACTGGGTGGTTGCTGTCCTTGGTTAAAATCGGAATTATGATACTAGGCATCATACTAGGCATAACATACCATGCTTGCAAAAAATGATTAACAACTCAATACAGACAATCTGGCTCATAAAAAAAAAAAAAAAAAAAAAAAAAGAAGAAAAGGGAGATTCAGTAGAGGCCTACATGAACCTAGTTGATATTGTAGTAAAATAAGGTCAGGAGTACCAAAAAGAGCCATAGGAGGACCATGTTATTTTGGAAAATTGATAATGTTTGCTCCACCTATGAGAACATTACGGAATCACACTCGAGCAAGAAGATCGCTAAAAGTATTGACTCCCCATTGTGACGGCAATTTAACCCTGTTGGGTACAGCTGAGCGGATAGCATTATCTTTATTTGTTCCTTGGGCAGCAACTGCAAAAGCTTTAGCTAACTTAAATAAATTAGCTTGTTGGGCACAAAAGCAAATGAATTTAACCTCTAGCATGTTATCAGGATTATTAGAAGACATGGATAGTATGCGTCATGATATTTTTGCAGAATCTAGCAGCCATTGATTTTTTGTTATTAGCGCATAAGTGGGTCTGGATTGTTCAAAACAAAAAGGGGGATTTGTTGGATACCTGGAGTATCAGGGACACTTAGTGAACAATCCAGACCGAATGGAATTGTTATGTTTGTGAGCAGCAGGCCTCAAGGACATCACTGAAGCCGCTTGTGAGAAAGTAATGAAGCCGCCTGTAAGAAAGTACTGAAGCCACCTGTGAGAAAATAATGAGGCCGCCTGTGAGAAAGTAATGAAGCTTCCTGTGAGAAAGTAAACGAAGCAACCTTGAAGAAGATCGTAAACAACTCTGAGAAAGTGAAAACATGAAAAGTACGGGACTTTCAGGTTAACGGGACTTTCCAGATTAGCTAACTGCAAGTAGGAAGGATATGCAAATGTAACTATTAGAGCTTAAGCCAATCACGCAATGACTAGTAGGCATATTTTATCTTAGCAATATAAATATGTGCACCCGGGACTAATAAATCGAACTACGCTTATTACTCATATTGAGTCTTTTGTCGTACGTTCCTCCGTCGCTCGCAAATGGCGCCCGAACAGGGACTACTAGAAGACACTGCTATCGGAGTGGCGGAGGCAGAGAAGCACCGGGAGCAGCGACCGGGGGGCAAGATCGACTACGCATTTGTCCTTCAGATGCGACGATCCGGAGCCTGAACCGTTGAAACAGGGGTTCGCCGTCTGCCAGGGCTACAGGACAAGCTGCAAAAAAGGGGTGCCTTAATCAGGGAGCACCAATAGTGAGTACTTAATCAGGGAGTAGAAGGGGTGCCTTAATCAGGGAGCACCAATTGTGAAACTGCCGGCAATAATGGAAAAGGAGGTAGCCCTAGAATTATTATGCTCTCTATGAGAGGACTGAGTTATGACTCGGCCGTCCTAGAAGCTTTGCTGCAGTGGGCAAAGAAAAGGGAATTAATCCCCACAGTTGATGATCCTTTTGAACTCCCGACACAGGAAAAGATAGGAAAAAAGCTGTGGGATGAAATAAGTAAGGGATCTCCACCGTGTGGAAGCTAATTAACGAAACATTGATAAGCATGAAAGCCGAGCGTTCAGTTGCTGCATCTGCTTTTGCGGCCTTAACTCCAGCCGACGGGTCCACCTCCACTACCAGCATGCTGTTCTCGGGTTTAACGAGCCCTGCCGCCGCCCCGGCTCGTGCTGAGGGTGGGGGGGTTCGAGCCCCAGCAAGGACTCCAGGAACTGCAGCCACAGCCCCTATAACTATAGATATGCGGGCACCAGAGGGAAAAACTGCCAAAGGCTTTTCACCACCATCAGACGTACCACCGCCAGGCACCCCGCCACGCTGCGCCAGTGCAGACTCAGAGTCACGAGCCTTTTCGCCGGCACCAACAGCTCTGGTTTATCCCCCGTTACCACCTTCTTCCCTGCCACCACGGCGTGAGGAGGAGGGGGATGAACATTCATCTGGCTCCAAGGACGCACAGCTGGAAGAGACGCTAAAAAGACTGGAAGCCCTAGAGATTCGCCTAGAAGTGTCACTGGGAAACTTGTCAACTCCTTCGCCTGTGCCACATCGAGACCTGTCAGCATCCAACCTATTCATTCCGAACGGAGCATCGGGTGAGATCAGTCTTTTTGCACCTTTGCAAGGGACGCCGGCGGGAGGGGCCGGGGTTTTGAATCCGATAGTGCAGTGGAAAGAGGTGATTCGAGATGCTTTGATAGAAGGAGAGCCTTTTCCTATGGCATTTCCAGTTGTGACTGATAATACTGGGAAAAGTGTGTGGAAAGCATTAGACTGGAAAATATTGAAGGAAGCTAAAAGTGCAGTTACTCAGTATGGGCTAAAATCATCATATGCTCAATCTGTGTTGCAGCATATTTTTTCATCACAGTTGTTAGCTCCTTATGATATTAGAATGATTGTCCAGGTCGCAGCAGCTGCAGTTCTTTCAGTACTGGCAGGCTGCTTGTGATAGGGCAGCTGCAACGCCTCGACAACAGGGTGATCCATTATTCGGGGTGCAAACTCAAATGCTGATGGGAGCGGGACACTACACACGATCTGATTGGCAAGCGCAATTTGCTACCAAAGTGTTACAACTGGGCCAAGATTTGGCTTATAGAGCGCTTGCTAGGGTGCACGATGAAAAGTCTGGACCTGCCTTTACATCAAGAAGACAAGGTCCCACAGAACCATATGGGAAATTTATTGATCGGTTGCACACTGCAATTATGGCTCACCCTGATCTGGATGATGACATGAAAGCAAAGTTCTTAGATATGCTTGCCTTTAATAATGCTAATAAAAAAAAAAACAAAAACAAAAAACAAACCCAAAAAACTAAGAGAGCCCTCAGTGTGCTGCCAAAAGGATCTAGTACAGGGCAACTGCTGGAAGCTGCTGAGCGAATGTTAGAACAAGAAAAGGCTACAGTCATGGCTGCTGCTGTAGGTGCAGCCGTTAAACCGTTGATATCAATAAAGCGGCGCGTGATTAACTGTCTGTAACCCCCATTCCCTCTTTCCCCCCCCCCGCCCCCCATCCCTGTCCCGCTAAGGGGGCGGGGGAGGGAGGTGGAGATGGTGTTAAGCCTGGGAAGAGGGAGGGGTGGGGGGAGGTTGTCTTGTTCCCTTTTTCCTTATCCTGCTTTGGTTTTAGTGATGGTCTGTTTTGCCTGTAGCGGTGGCTTTAAGGATCCCTCCCTATTCTTGTCTTAAACCTCAGGTTTTAGTTTTCTTTCCTCTTATATGTCTGGGCCACAGCCGCCGCCAGGCGCCCCCACCCCCCCGCCCCTGACATGGTTAACAGATACTCCTGTCTGAGTCGAGCTTTGTATAAGTGGAAGGACCGTTCCCTCTTATAACATGGGGGAAGGGATACGCTTATGTCTTTACAGGAGCAGTAAACAAGTGGATCCTTGTCTGTATCATCTGCGGGTATTTCAGAACATGTTTGGTTGACCTGCCAGATACCGGTAGGACGGCAACTCTGTGTAAAACAGCAGCAACCACAAGTGCTGAGTGCTAAAACTACAAAAGATGGAACTTTTTGGGATCAGTAAAGATGGACTTCTATTTTTTTTTAACTATTCAAGAGCTAATGTTTCTAGAGGGGTAATGATTGTAAATGCTTTAAGATCTATACATTGCAACGACACAGCATGACGTAATCATGCGAGCACATATCAAAATCCAGACAGCATAAAAGACCTAAACGAAGCATACATAGCATTGAATCTGGTTGCCAAGATAATACAGAGTTTTGGAAACTAAGTAAAATTATTGCTGCTTCAGTCTTTACACCTGGTGTGGCAAGTGCCTAGGCATTAACTATGCTAAATAAATTGGACTGTTGGCTTGCTAAGCAAATAAATACAACTGTATCGGCACTATCAACGCTGTTAACTGATGTAGATTCTATATACTATGCTACTTTACAAAACAGAACCGCTGTTAGCCTGCAGAGCACATATTTGACGGGCCTTGTTGCATGCGCTGGCCACGCATGCAGCAACGTCTAGTCAGTACTCTTTCACTGAATCTGCTGAGGGTATAAACAGAGGTGGCTCGGAGCGAAGGGGAGAGGACAGACCCAGAGCACACTTTATTTACAACAGGGGACGCCCTGAAGGTGCTGCGCCTGCCTCCCTTCTCTGCTCTGACCCGGCTGATAAACATCCTCTTGCTCAGCGGTGTCTTTGGCATAGTTGGGTTAGTAACAGAATAGATCAGCAATAGATTTTTTTTATTATTAGCACAAAATCATGGTTGTCAGGATTTTGATGGGCTTTGCTGCATGAATCTGTCTGATCATTCGGAATCTATTCACAAAAGTATTCAAAACTTGCAAAAAGGAGTACAAAAACAGCAACAAAGTGATGGTTTTGATATATTCAGACATCTTTTGGTGACTTGATATAAGCTTGTTACTAATAGCTGTAGGATGCTTATTCATTCCTTTTATATATGTATTTTGATCTATAATTCTGTGTCTTAAAATGTGTGCAAACTTTAATAGATAAAGCGTTGAAACAAGCCTCTTCTCCTAAACAAAGAAGGGGGAGATGTGGTATTTCGCTGAGCCAGTATGGTATCAGTGAAAGCACACCGACCTTGGGGGAGGAATGCAATCATGCTCTCAGGAAGAAAGCCATGGAATGAGAAGGGAAGCTTTAAGATACAAAACATTGTTAGCAGAATTTATGGCTTGTTTCAACAGAGGCCTGCAGAAAACTAGTCATTGCTCTTGTAGATAAGAAAGTTACTGGAGTTGTTATATCCATAATAGTAGAAAAATGTTATAGTAGAAAATTACTAGAAGGTACTGAAACTTAGCTTTGCTTTGTAATCATGAATATGCATAAACATGTGATCAGTAATTTTATTAACTAAGCTTGTGTGTGGCATAACTGGGTGGTTGCTGTCCTTGGTTAAAATCGGAATTATGATACTAGGCATCATACTAGGCATAACATACCATGCTTGCAAAAAATGATTAACAACTCAATACAGACAATCTGGCTCATAAAAAAAAAAAAAAAAAAAAAAAAAGAAGAAAAGGGAGATTCAGTAGAGGCCTACATGAACCTAGTTGATATTGTAGTAAAATAAGGTCAGGAGTACCAAAAAGAGCCATAGGAGGACCATGTTATTTTGGAAAATTGATAATGTTTGCTCCACCTATGAGAACATTACGGAATCACACTCGAGCAAGAAGATCGCTAAAAGTATTGACTCCCCATTGTGACGGCAATTTAACCCTGTTGGGTACAGCTGAGCGGATAGCATTATCTTTATTTGTTCCTTGGGCAGCAACTGCAAAAGCTTTAGCTAACTTAAATAAATTAGCTTGTTGGGCACAAAAGCAAATGAATTTAACCTCTAGCATGTTATCAGGATTATTAGAAGACATGGATAGTATGCGTCATGATATTTTTGCAGAATCTAGCAGCCATTGATTTTTTGTTATTAGCGCATAAGTGGGTCTGGATTGTTCAAAACAAAAAGGGGGATTTGTTGGATACCTGGAGTATCAGGGACACTTAGTGAACAATCCAGACCGAATGGAATTGTTATGTTTGTGAGCAGCAGGCCTCAAGGACATCACTGAAGCCGCTTGTGAGAAAGTAATGAAGCCGCCTGTAAGAAAGTACTGAAGCCACCTGTGAGAAAATAATGAGGCCGCCTGTGAGAAAGTAATGAAGCTTCCTGTGAGAAAGTAAACGAAGCAACCTTGAAGAAGATCGTAAACAACTCTGAGAAAGTGAAAACATGAAAAGTACGGGACTTTCAGGTTAACGGGACTTTCCAGATTAGCTAACTGCAAGTAGGAAGGATATGCAAATGTAACTATTAGAGCTTAAGCCAATCACGCAATGACTAGTAGGCATATTTTATCTTAGCAATATAAATATGTGCACCCGGGACTAATAAATCGAACTACGCTTATTACTCATATTGAGTCTTTTGTCGTACGTTCCTCCGTCGCTCGCAAATGGCGCCCGAACAGGGACTACTAGAAGACACTGCTATCGGAGTGGCGGAGGCAGAGAAGCACCGGGAGCAGCGACCGGGGGGCAAGATCGACTACGCATTTGTCCTTCAGATGCGACGATCCGGAGCCTGAACCGTTGAAACAGGGGTTCGCCGTCTGCCAGGGCTACAGGACAAGCTGCAAAAAAGGGGTGCCTTAATCAGGGAGCACCAATAGTGAGTACTTAATCAGGGAGTAGAAGGGGTGCCTTAATCAGGGAGCACCAATTGTGAAACTGCCGGCAATAATGGAAAAGGAGGTAGCCCTAGAATTATTATGCTCTCTATGAGAGGACTGAGTTATGACTCGGCCGTCCTAGAAGCTTTGCTGCAGTGGGCAAAGAAAAGGGAATTAATCCCCACAGTTGATGATCCTTTTGAACTCCCGACACAGGAAAAGATAGGAAAAAAGCTGTGGGATGAAATAAGTAAGGGATCTCCACCGTGTGGAAGCTAATTAACGAAACATTGATAAGCATGAAAGCCGAGCGTTCAGTTGCTGCATCTGCTTTTGCGGCCTTAACTCCAGCCGACGGGTCCACCTCCACTACCAGCATGCTGTTCTCGGGTTTAACGAGCCCTGCCGCCGCCCCGGCTCGTGCTGAGGGTGGGGGGGTTCGAGCCCCAGCAAGGACTCCAGGAACTGCAGCCACAGCCCCTATAACTATAGATATGCGGGCACCAGAGGGAAAAACTGCCAAAGGCTTTTCACCACCATCAGACGTACCACCGCCAGGCACCCCGCCACGCTGCGCCAGTGCAGACTCAGAGTCACGAGCCTTTTCGCCGGCACCAACAGCTCTGGTTTATCCCCCGTTACCACCTTCTTCCCTGCCACCACGGCGTGAGGAGGAGGGGGATGAACATTCATCTGGCTCCAAGGACGCACAGCTGGAAGAGACGCTAAAAAGACTGGAAGCCCTAGAGATTCGCCTAGAAGTGTCACTGGGAAACTTGTCAACTCCTTCGCCTGTGCCACATCGAGACCTGTCAGCATCCAACCTATTCATTCCGAACGGAGCATCGGGTGAGATCAGTCTTTTTGCACCTTTGCAAGGGACGCCGGCGGGAGGGGCCGGGGTTTTGAATCCGATAGTGCAGTGGAAAGAGGTGATTCGAGATGCTTTGATAGAAGGAGAGCCTTTTCCTATGGCATTTCCAGTTGTGACTGATAATACTGGGAAAAGTGTGTGGAAAGCATTAGACTGGAAAATATTGAAGGAAGCTAAAAGTGCAGTTACTCAGTATGGGCTAAAATCATCATATGCTCAATCTGTGTTGCAGCATATTTTTTCATCACAGTTGTTAGCTCCTTATGATATTAGAATGATTGTCCAGGTCGCAGCAGCTGCAGTTCTTTCAGTACTGGCAGGCTGCTTGTGATAGGGCAGCTGCAACGCCTCGACAACAGGGTGATCCATTATTCGGGGTGCAAACTCAAATGCTGATGGGAGCGGGACACTACACACGATCTGATTGGCAAGCGCAATTTGCTACCAAAGTGTTACAACTGGGCCAAGATTTGGCTTATAGAGCGCTTGCTAGGGTGCACGATGAAAAGTCTGGACCTGCCTTTACATCAAGAAGACAAGGTCCCACAGAACCATATGGGAAATTTATTGATCGGTTGCACACTGCAATTATGGCTCACCCTGATCTGGATGATGACATGAAAGCAAAGTTCTTAGATATGCTTGCCTTTAATAATGCTAATAAAAAAAAAAACAAAAACAAAAAACAAACCCAAAAAACTAAGAGAGCCCTCAGTGTGCTGCCAAAAGGATCTAGTACAGGGCAACTGCTGGAAGCTGCTGAGCGAATGTTAGAACAAGAAAAGGCTACAGTCATGGCTGCTGCTGTAGGTGCAGCCGTTAAACCGTTGATATCAATAAAGCGGCGCGTGATTAACTGTCTGTAACCCCCATTCCCTCTTTCCCCCCCCCCGCCCCCCATCCCTGTCCCGCTAAGGGGGCGGGGGAGGGAGGTGGAGATGGTGTTAAGCCTGGGAAGAGGGAGGGGTGGGGGGAGGTTGTCTTGTTCCCTTTTTCCTTATCCTGCTTTGGTTTTAGTGATGGTCTGTTTTGCCTGTAGCGGTGGCTTTAAGGATCCCTCCCTATTCTTGTCTTAAACCTCAGGTTTTAGTTTTCTTTCCTCTTATATGTCTGGGCCACAGCCGCCGCCAGGCGCCCCCACCCCCCCGCCCCTGACATGGTTAACAGATACTCCTGTCTGAGTCGAGCTTTGTATAAGTGGAAGGACCGTTCCCTCTTATAACATGGGGGAAGGGATACGCTTATGTCTTTACAGGAGCAGTAAACAAGTGGATCCTTGTCTGTATCATCTGCGGGTATTTCAGAACATGTTTGGTTGACCTGCCAGATACCGGTAGGACGGCAACTCTGTGTAAAACAGCAGCAACCACAAGTGCTGAGTGCTAAAACTACAAAAGATGGAACTTTTTGGGATCAGTAAAGATGGACTTCTATTTTTTTTTAACTATTCAAGAGCTAATGTTTCTAGAGGGGTAATGATTGTAAATGCTTTAAGATCTATACATTGCAACGACACAGCATGACGTAATCATGCGAGCACATATCAAAATCCAGACAGCATAAAAGACCTAAACGAAGCATACATAGCATTGAATCTGGTTGCCAAGATAATACAGAGTTTTGGAAACTAAGTAAAATTATTGCTGCTTCAGTCTTTACACCTGGTGTGGCAAGTGCCTAGGCATTAACTATGCTAAATAAATTGGACTGTTGGCTTGCTAAGCAAATAAATACAACTGTATCGGCACTATCAACGCTGTTAACTGATGTAGATTCTATATACTATGCTACTTTACAAAACAGAACCGCTGTTAGCCTGCAGAGCACATATTTGACGGGCCTTGTTGCATGCGCTGGCCACGCATGCAGCAACGTCTAGTCAGTACTCTTTCACTGAATCTGCTGAGGGTATAAACAGAGGTGGCTCGGAGCGAAGGGGAGAGGACAGACCCAGAGCACACTTTATTTACAACAGGGGACGCCCTGAAGGTGCTGCGCCTGCCTCCCTTCTCTGCTCTGACCCGGCTGATAAACATCCTCTTGCTCAGCGGTGTCTTTGGCATAGTTGGGTTAGTAACAGAATAGATCAGCAATAGATTTTTTTTATTATTAGCACAAAATCATGGTTGTCAGGATTTTGATGGGCTTTGCTGCATGAATCTGTCTGATCATTCGGAATCTATTCACAAAAGTATTCAAAACTTGCAAAAAGGAGTACAAAAACAGCAACAAAGTGATGGTTTTGATATATTCAGACATCTTTTGGTGACTTGATATAAGCTTGTTACTAATAGCTGTAGGATGCTTATTCATTCCTTTTATATATGTATTTTGATCTATAATTCTGTGTCTTAAAATGTGTGCAAACTTTAATAGATAAAGCGTTGAAACAAGCCTCTTCTCCTAAACAAAGAAGGGGGAGATGTGGTATTTCGCTGAGCCAGTATGGTATCAGTGAAAGCACACCGACCTTGGGGGAGGAATGCAATCATGCTCTCAGGAAGAAAGCCATGGAATGAGAAGGGAAGCTTTAAGATACAAAACATTGTTAGCAGAATTTATGGCTTGTTTCAACAGAGGCCTGCAGAAAACTAGTCATTGCTCTTGTAGATAAGAAAGTTACTGGAGTTGTTATATCCATAATAGTAGAAAAATGTTATAGTAGAAAATTACTAGAAGGTACTGAAACTTAGCTTTGCTTTGTAATCATGAATATGCATAAACATGTGATCAGTAATTTTATTAACTAAGCTTGTGTGTGGCATAACTGGGTGGTTGCTGTCCTTGGTTAAAATCGGAATTATGATACTAGGCATCATACTAGGCATAACATACCATGCTTGCAAAAAATGATTAACAACTCAATACAGACAATCTGGCTCATAAAAAAAAAAAAAAAAAAAAAAAAAAAGAAGAAAAGGGAGATTCAGTAGAGGCCTACATGAACCTAGTTGATATTGTAGTAAAATAAGGTCAGGAGTACCAAAAAGAGCCATAGGAGGACCATGTTATTTTGGAAAATTGATAATGTTTGCTCCACCTATGAGAACATTACGGAATCACACTCGAGCAAGAAGATCGCTAAAAGTATTGACTCCCCATTGTGACGGCAATTTAACCCTGTTGGGTACAGCTGAGCGGATAGCATTATCTTTATTTGTTCCTTGGGCAGCAACTGCAAAAGCTTTAGCTAACTTAAATAAATTAGCTTGTTGGGCACAAAAGCAAATGAATTTAACCTCTAGCATGTTATCAGGATTATTAGAAGACATGGATAGTATGCGTCATGATATTTTTGCAGAATCTAGCAGCCATTGATTTTTTGTTATTAGCGCATAAGTGGGTCTGGATTGTTCAAAACAAAAAGGGGGATTTGTTGGATACCTGGAGTATCAGGGACACTTAGTGAACAATCCAGACCGAATGGAATTGTTATGTTTGTGAGCAGCAGGCCTCAAGGACATCACTGAAGCCGCTTGTGAGAAAGTAATGAAGCCGCCTGTAAGAAAGTACTGAAGCCACCTGTGAGAAAATAATGAGGCCGCCTGTGAGAAAGTAATGAAGCTTCCTGTGAGAAAGTAAACGAAGCAACCTTGAAGAAGATCGTAAACAACTCTGAGAAAGTGAAAACATGAAAAGTACGGGACTTTCAGGTTAACGGGACTTTCCAGATTAGCTAACTGCAAGTAGGAAGGATATGCAAATGTAACTATTAGAGCTTAAGCCAATCACGCAATGACTAGTAGGCATATTTTATCTTAGCAATATAAATATGTGCACCCGGGACTAATAAATCGAACTACGCTTATTACTCATATTGAGTCTTTTGTCGTACGTTCCTCCGTCGCTCGCAGGACTGCACCCCGTGGAAGAGATGACCCACGCCGGAGCAGTTTCACGGAGGACTGTGGACATGGGAGGGACCCCACGCTGGAGCAGAGGAGGAATGCAAGGAGTTCTTCCCCCAACGATGACACAGAGGCGTAAAACAACGCGTGATGAACTGACTGCGACCCCCATTCCCCCCCCCCCGCCCCCGACCCCCCCCTCCATGCCGCTCGGGAGGGGAAGGTAGTAGAGATAATGTTAAGCCCGGGAAGAGGGAGGGGTGGGGGGAGGTTATCTTGTTCCCTGTCTCATTCTCCTGCTAGTTTTAGAAATAAATGAGTGTTTTTCCCCAAGTCGAGTCTGTTTTGCCTGTAACGGTAACTTTACAAATTTCTTCCCGTCCTTATCTCAAACCTCGAGCCGTTTTTCTTATATCATCTCCTCCTATTCTCTCGGAGGGTGGGGGGAGCGAGAGAGAGACTGTGTAGTCTGGTCCCGATCGGGGCTGAACTACGACAGTGGCCCAGCTGTCTGAGAGCAGTAGCAGCTGTCATTCTAAACATTCAAGAAGCCTGAAAGTTCACTCTAGGCCAGAAAATGACTGTCCTAGTTTCCCAGACTGTATCTGCGGTCCTTGAAGCAAAAGGAGGGCATTGGCTTTCCCCACAAAGGTTCCTGAAATATCAAGCTATAATGGTTGAACAGGATGATGTTGAAATCGTGACCACAAACATCATCAATCCGGCCTCATTCCTTGATGGGAACATCGGGGAGCCGGTGAGTCATGACTGCTTGGAAACAATTGAAACCATGTATTCTAGTCGAACGGATCTTAAAGATGTCCCTGTCGATGGAGCCGAACATTGGTTCACCGATGGAAGCAGCTATATGTTAAATGGAAGGCGACATTCCGGATATGCTGTTACCACTTTTGAAAAGGTGATAGAGTCCAGGCCACTATCAGCCGACGTCTCAGCCCAAAAGGCCGAGATCATAGCCCTTACCTGAGCCCTGGAGAGAGCCCAGGGAAGGACTGTAAACATTTGGACTGACCCTAAATATGCCTTTGGGGTGGTACATGCCCATGGAGCAATATGGAAGGAAAGAGGACTGTTAAATTCTCATGGAAAAACCATCAAACATGCAGAAGGGATTTTGAAAATCCTGAATGCAGTCCAGCTTCCCAAAAAGGTGGCAATTATGCATATTAAAGCACACCAGAAAGTGAGCACAGAATTGGAAAGAGGAAATGAGCTGGCAGATAGGGAAGCAAAACAAGCAGCTAGAGAAACAATCAAGGTAGAGGGTGCGCTAATACCTGATGGACAGGTATTTCTAGAAGGTAAACCAGAATACACAAAGGAAGTCGGCAAACTTATTAATGATCTAAAGGGGTCATATAATGAGGAAGGGTGGGCCAATTACTACCCCTCACACGGGAGGGTAGTAATTCCCTCCTACATGATATGGTCAGTAGTCCGAGAAGAACATAGAAAAAGACACTGGGGGGAGGGGGGGGCAGAAGCCCTATATAAAGATCTCATCAGGAACATAATAGCGCGAAACTTAGACACTACCGTTAGACAAGTAACTCAACAATGTGATCTTTGTCTCCAGACTAATCCTAAAGTTGTAAAAGGGCCGAAACTTGAAAAAATCGGAAAGGGGAATGGTCCGGGACAACGTTGGCAGATTGATTTCTCAGAACTCCCTAGAAAAGGGGGGTATCGATACTTATTAGTACTTACGGATACCTTTTCAGGCTGGCCAGAAGCTTTCCCGTGCGGAACTGCTAAAGCCTGGGAAGTAACCAAAATACTGCTCCAGGAAATAGTACCTAGGTTTGGAGTCGCAGCAGTAATGTCCTCGGATAGAGGACCACATTTTGTGTCCAGAATAGTACAAGCAATTAGCCACCATCTAGGGATAGAGTGGCAATTACATACCTCTTACCGACCACAATCAAGTGGCCAGGTGGAGAAAATGAATCACCCAATCAAACAACAGATTGTCAAGTTGGGTCAGGAAACTAATCTAACTTTACCATTAGCTCTTATACGAATACGAACCAGACCAAGAGCAAGAGAAGGGCTTAGTCCATTCGAAATTCTATATGGACGACCCTATGGTGTACAAAAGGGAACGTCTTCACAAATTGGTGAAGAAATAATGACCTCCTATATGGTGGCACTAAACAAACAATTAAAAAGAATTGAAAAACATGCAATGGGAACACGTCGTAGGGGTCTGGATGGGCCTGTTCACGATATACAACCAGGGGACTATGTATATGTTAAATCTCTTACAGAAAAAACTCTGGAACCACAGTGGGCCGGACCTTTTCAAGTCCTCCTCACCACCTACACAGCAATTAAGGTAAAGGGACAGAACTCCTGGATACACCATACTCGGATCAAGAGAGCCTCTGCAACCTTGTGGAAAGTAACTCCAGACAACAACGAAGACTTGAGACTTAAACTCGTTCGAACGGATAAGGGCGGGAACAGTGCAGTAGTGAACCGGAGGGACACCACAGCAAACGATACCGGACAAAGAAACCGGGACCGGCCAGTAACTAATCTCGCCCAAATCTGTCATCGGTGCAGTTTATATCTTATTTGTCATTTTATTATAGGAAATATAAAACCCATTTTAGCAGGTCACCAAAGGCAGTACATTATCTACAGAAGTAGCTGTACTAATCCACTAGACCAACTAAATCCTAAAATGACCAATTGTTTAATTGGAATTGTGATTGGGCTTACAATATTTTCCTGCATCTTACCACTAACTTGTAATCAAAAGGACACCAAATGGCCGTGGTCTCACGCCTCCCTTGGGTTTACAGGAAGCATGGGACCACCTTTTAAACGGTCGGGCTTAAACTTGGCCACTGTGGTTATGCACAAAATGGAAATGTACTCAGGGCATGAGTGGGGCTGGGACAGAGGCAACAGGGATCCTTAATACTATGGTGCGCCCCGTTGTGATCTTATTGATTAGCTTAGGAGTTTTATTAATATTAACTATTGTGCTGTACCTATGGGTTTGGAGACTGTTTAAGAAAGTAACACTGTCGTAGTTCAGCCCCTATCAGGACCAGACTACGCAGTCTCTCTCTCACTCCTCCCACCCTCCGAGAGAACAGGGGGAGATAATGTAAGGAAAAACGGCTCGAGGTTTGAGATAAGGACAGGGAGAAATCCTTAAATTTACCGTCACGGGCAAAACAGACTCCTCTTGGGGAAAACTATTCATTTATTACTACAAACAGCAAGATAATGAGACAGAGAACAAGATAACCTCCCTCCACCCCTCCCTCTTCCCAAGCTTAACATTATCTCTACTACCTTCCCCCCCCCGAGTGGCACAGGAGGGGGAAGAGGGAATGGGGATTGCGGTCAGTTCATCACGCGTTGTTTTACACTGCTGCTTCATGGTCGGGGGAAGAACTCCTCACATTCCTCCCCTGCTCTGTTGTGGGGTCCCACCCGTACGCCACAGTCCTTCCTGAAACTGCTCCGGCATGGGTCATCTCTTCCACGGGGTGCAGTCTCTCCAGAACAGCTGTCCCAGCGGGCCCTCCATGGGCCACAGCTGCCTTCAGGCATCCACCTCCCCCAGTACGGGATCCTTCACGGGCTCCAAGTGGATCTCTGCCCCTCCGTGGACCTCCATGGGCTGCAGGGGGACAACCTGCTCCACCATGGTCGTCACCACAGGCTGCAGGGGAATCTTGGCCAGGAGCCACATTACTCCTCCCACTCCTTCTGAACTGACCTGGGCATCTGCAGCCGTTCCTCACAACAGGCTGGTAGATGTCTCTCAGGATCCTTTTTACATCTTATTCACTTCTCCTCTCCTCTCCACTTCCTGCAGCCGGGCCGGACCAATTCGGGCCCAGTCAGCGGCTTGGCGAGAGGCCAGAGGGTGAGGCCTGCAAGGCCCATAAGGCCTGCGCCTCCCTCTCTGTGCCTCTGCCCCCCGCTCAGCTGCTTCACATCTCTCCCTTTTTTTTTTTTTCTGTTTTCCCCTATTTAAATACGTTATCGCAGAGGCGTTATCAGGGGACATTCTGCTACCAATTGGCTTGGCCTTGGCCAGCAGCGGGTCCGCTCTAGGCCCGGCCGAGTCCACTGAACAAAGGGGAGCGACTTCTAGCAGTTTCCTACAGAAGCTACCACCTTAGGCCCCCCCGTCACTAAACAAAACCATGTATGATGCTTCATATCATTCAGGGAAACTGTTTAAGTAAAAGAATTTACTTAGTGTGATTAAAAGGGGGGATTGATATAGGGGACAATAAGTTAATCACAACTATATATGTATGCTCTTAAAGAATTGTTGTAGTTCAGCCCCGATCGGGACCAGACTACGCAGTCTCTCTCTCACTCCCCCCCCCACCCTCCAAGAGAACAGGGGGAGATTTGGTAAACAAAAGAAAACCAGGAAAAAACCAAACCCGTGGGTTGAGATTGAACAAAAAGTAAATTTAACAGTAATGACAGAAGAAAACAAAACAGTGATGCAATACAAATATAGTATAATGGCTTACAACAAATCTCCACACCTAGTTTCTTCCACGTAGCAGGAGGCTCCTTTCACCACCCTCCTCACTTACATACTGAGCCCCAGCAGTTAGCTAATTAGTTAACTATCCCAGCCATAGGGGCTACCAGCTTCAGTACTCCACCCAGCTCAGGTAAATATTAACTCTATCCTAGCCAGAAACAGGACAAGAATACAGTTATAAAACATAGTCATGTACCCATATAGCTTAGAGAAACAATTAATGGAAGAGGAAGTCTGTTTTTTTTTTCTTTTCCTGACGAAGGACTCATTTGTAAGGAGTGAGAAACAGTCCCTACTGCTCAGTGGGAAAAAATCTTAAAAATCCTGAACCTTTTGTTACATGGTGACCAGCTCTGAATACCCTTGCTGCTCCTCACCGGCTCTTGCTACCACACATACAGGCTCCAAACTCTGGGGCTCCGGGCTTTCCTAGACCACCAGGACAGGGTGGTAAAGATCTACAGGCGTAAAAAAAATCTACAGGCCAGGAAACATTGGGGCTCCGGGATTTCCTAGACCACCAGGACTCCGACGTTTAACACCAGCTCGAGCTGTCCGCCTAGTGTTAAACCACAGCTTAAAAATGGTGAATGTCAGACAGCTGCTCCCACACCAGAAGTGTCAGCTCTGGAATGTCTTGCTGCTTCTCACCAGCTCTAGGCACCACATCTACAGGCTCACAAACATTGGAGATCTGGCATTTCCTGGGACACCAGGACTCCGACGTCTACCATCACCTCAACTCAGCAGTCCCTTTTGAAAAAAATCTTAAAAATCACAAACGTCAGAAGACTGCTCCCACACCAGAAGTGACATTTCTGAAAGCTCTTGCTTCTCCCGCCCGGCTCTTGCCACCGCATCTACAGGCTCACAAATATTGGGACTGCGAGATTTCCTAGAACACCAGCACTCCAACGTTTACCACGGTGTACTTATGGCCGCCCAGTGAAAACACTCTTATATATCATGAACGTTGGATGATAGATCCCACACCAGAAGTGCCAGCTCTGAAAACCCCTCAGTGGCTCTTGCCACCGCATCTACAAGCCCAGCAACACTGGGGCTCCGTTCTTTCCTAGACAATCAGGACTCTGACTTTTGCCACCATGTACACCAGTAAACTTTCAGAGGTGGCACCTTTGGTGTTAAAGCAATCGTCTGAGTTCGTGATTTTTAAGATTTATTTCTCACTGTGCAGCAGCTCTAGGTGATGGTAAGTGTCAGAGTCCTGCTGGTGGAGGAAAGCCCAGAGACTCAATGTTTCTGAGCCTGTAGATGTGGTGGGAAGAGTCGGTGAGGAGCAGCAAGAACTTTTAGAGCAGGCATTTCAGGTGTTGGAGTAATTGTCTGACTTCCTTCTGTGCGGCTGGTTCCAAGTTGACGGTAACTGCCAGCGTGCTAGCTGTGTAGGACAGTGAAGAGGCTGACGCGTGTGTGTCCGTAGAGCTGCTAGAAAGCGTACGTGAAGAGCAGGAAGGGCTTTCAGAGCAGCCGGTTCTCGTCTTGCACAGTCGCCACACATCCGCACTTTTAGTGCCTCAGAACCCCGGACAGCTTGCAAAACACGGCTGTAACTGTCCCAGCGCAAGCTGTTCAGGAAAGCACAGAAACGCGATGTTCGCGTGCTTTTAGCGCTGCTCACAAGAAGCCTCCGGAGCAGGCACTTCTCGTGTGGCAACAACTATGCCTTCTACGATCTTTCCTAGCCTCTTTTCGTCCGGGCAGTCGGCTTTAGCTGATGTGAAGTGTTGGTGGGCAAATCATCCAGAGAAGCGTCGCAATGCTTCTGGGCTGTTAGCAAGAGCTTTCCTTGCTGACCCTTTTCACGTGGGAGATTAGCTGGACATTTGCCGGTTTAGTGCCTTGTTTCTTCTGCGCAGCTTGCACAAAGCTCATTGCGGCTTTCGCGGTTCGAGTTGTGCATCGCCGGAGCTCTGCGGGAAAGAGCGAGAGAAGAGCCGCGAAAGCTCCGAGTGCGGCCAGCTCGCGTGTAGCCGCGAATGTGCGCTGTTCGCCGGTTGCAGGGCGACTGCCTTCTGCGCGGCTGCTTCCAAGTTGACGGTAACTGCCAGCGTGCTAGCTGTGTAGGACAGTGAAGAGGCTGACGCGTGTGTGTCCGTAGAGCTGCTAGAAAGCGTACGTGACGAGCAGGAAGGGCTTTCAGAGCAGCCGGTTCTCGTCTTGGACAGTCGCCACACATCCGCACTTTTAGTGCCTCAGAACCCCGGACAGCTTGCAAAACACGGCTGTAACTGTCCCAGCGCAAGCTGTTCAGGAAAGCACAGAAACGCGATGTTCGCGTGCTTTTAGCGCTGCTCGCAAGAAGCCTCCGGAGCAGGCACTTCTCGTGCAGCAACAACCGTGCCTGCTACGATCTTTCCTAGCCTCTTTTCCTCCGGGCAGCCGGCTTGAGCTGATGTGAAGTGTTGGTGGGCAAATCATCCAGAGAAGAGTCGCAATGCTTCTGGGCTGTTAGCAAGAGCTTTCCTTGCTGACCCTTTTCACGTTGGAGATTAGCTGGACATTTGCCGGTTTAGTGCCTTGTTTCTTCTGCGCAGCTTGCACAAAGCTCATTGCGGCTTTCGCGGTTCGAGTTGTGCATCGCCGGAGCTCTGCGGGAAAGAGCGAGAGAAGAGCCGCGAAAGCTCCGAGTGCGGCCAGCTCGCGTGTAGCCGCGAATGTGCGCTGTTCGCCGGTTGCAGGGCGAGTGCCTTCTGCGCGGCTGCTTCCAAGTTGACGGTAACTGCCAGCGTGCTAGCTGTGTAGGACAGTGAAGAGGCTGACGCGTGTGTGTCCGTAGAGCTGCTAGAAAGCGTACGTGACGAGCAGGAAGGGCTTTCAGAGCAGCCGGTTCTCGTCTTGCACAGTCGCCACACATCCGCACTTTTAGTGCCTCAGAACCCCGGACAGCTTGCAAAACACGGCTGTAACTGTCCCAGCGCAAGCTGTTCAGGAAAGCACAGAAACGCGATGTTCGCGTGCTTTTAGCGCTGCTCGCAAGAAGCCTCCGGAGCAGGCACTTCTCGTGCAGCAACAACCGTGCCTGCTACGATCTTTCCTAGCCTCTTTTCCTCCGGGCAGCCGGCTTGAGCTGATGTGAAGTGTTGGTGGGCAAATCATCCAGAGAAGCGTCGCAATGCTTCTGGGCTGTTAGCAAGAGCTTTCCTTGCTGACCCTTTTCACGTTGGAGATTAGCTGGACATTTGCCGGTTTAGTGCCTTGTTTCTTCTGCGCAGCTTGCACAAAGCTCATTGCGGCTTTCGCGGTTCGAGTTGTGCATCGCCGGAGCTCTGCGGGAAAGAGCGAGAGAAGAGCCGCGAAAGCTCCGAGTGCGGCCAGCTCGCGTGTAGCCGCGAATGTGCGCTGTTCGCCGGTTGCAGGGCGACTGCCTTCTGCGCGGCTGCTTCCAAGTTGACGGTAACTGCCAGCGTGCTAGCTGTGTAGGACAGTGAAGAGGCTGACGCGTGTGTGTCCGTAGAGCTGCTAGAAAGCGTACGTGACGAGCAGGAAGGGCTTTCAGAGCAGCCGGTTCTCGTCTTGCACAGTCGCCACACATCCGCACTTTTAGTGCCTCAGAACCCCGGACAGCTTGCAAAACACGGCTGTAACTGTCCCAGCGCAAGCTGTTCAGGAAAGCACAGAAACGCGATGTTCGCGTGCTTTTAGCGCTGCTCGCAAGAAGCCTCCGGAGCAGGCACTTCTCGTGCAGCAACAACCGTGCCTGCTACGATCTTTCCTAGCCTCTTTTCCTCCGGGCAGCCGGCTTGAGCTGATGTGAAGTGTTGGTGGGCAAATCATCCAGAGAAGCGTCGCAATGCTTCTGGGCTGTTAGCAAGAGCTTTCCTTGCTGAGCCTTTTCACGTTGGAGATTAGCTGGACATTTGCCGGTTTAGTGCCTTGTTTCTTCTGCGCAGCTTGCACAAAGCTCATTGCGGCTTTCGCGGTTCGAGTTGTGCATCGCCGGAGCTCTGCGGGAAAGAGCGAGAGAAGAGCCGCGAAAGCTCCGAGTGCGGCCAGCTCGCGTGTAGCCGCGAATGTGCGCTGTTCGCCGGTTGCAGGGCGAGTGCCTTCTGCGCGGCTGCTTCCAAGTTGACGGTAACTGCCAGCGTGCTAGCTGTGTAGGACAGTGAAGAGGCTGACGCGTGTGTGTCCGTAGAGCTGCTAGAAAGCGTACGTGACGAGCAGGAAGGGCTTTCAGAGCAGCCGGCTCTCGTCTTGCACAGTCGCCACACATCCGCACTTTTAGTGCCTCAGAACCCCGGACAGCTTGCAAAACACGGCTGTAACTGTCCCAGCGCAAGCTGTTCAGGAAAGCACAGAAACGCGATGTTCGCGTGCTTTTAGCGCTGCTCGCAAGAAGCCTCCGGAGCAGGCACTTCTCGTGCAGCAACAACCGTGCCTGCTACGATCTTTCCTAGCCTCTTTTCCTCCGGGCAGCCGGCTTGAGCTGATGTGAAGTGTTGGTGGGCAAATCATCCAGAGAAGCGTCGCAATGCTTCTGGGCTGTTAGCAAGAGCTTTCCTTGCTGAGCCTTTTCACGTTGGAGATTAGCTGGACATTTGCCGGTTTAGTGCCTTGTTTCTTCTGCGCAGCTTGCACAAAGCTCATTGCGGCTTTCGCGGTTCGAGTTGTGCATCGCCGGAGCTCTGCGGGAAAGAGCGAGAGAAGAGCCGCGAAAGCTCCGAGTGCGGCCAGCTCGCGTGTAGCCGCGAATGTGCGCTGTTCGCCGGTTGCAGGGCGAGTGCCTTCTGCGCGGCTGCTTCCAAGTTGACGGTAAGTGCCAGCGTGCTAGCTGTGTAGGACAGTGAAGAGGCTGACGCGTGTGTGTCCGTAGAGCTGCTAGAAAGCGTACGTGACGAGCAGGAAGGGCTTTCAGAGCAGCCGGTTCTCGTCTTGCACAGTCGCCACACATCCGCACTTTTAGTGCCTCAGAACCCCGGACAGCTTGCAAAACACGGCTGTAACTGTCCCAGCGCAAGCTGTTCAGGAAAGCACAGAAACGCGATGTTCGCGTGCTTTTAGCGCTGCTCGCAAGAAGCCTCCGGAGCAGGCACTTCTCGTGCAGCAACAACCGTGCCTGCTACGATCTTTCCTAGCCTCTTTTCCTCCGGGCAGCCGGCTTGAGCTGATGTGAAGTGTTGGTGGGCAAATCATCCAGAGAAGCGTCGCAATGCTTCTGGGCTGTTAGCAAGAGCTTTCCTTGCTGAGCCTTTTCACGTTGGAGATTAGCTGGACATTTGCCGGTTTAGTGCCTTGTTTCTTCTGCGCAGCTTGCACAAAGCTCATTGCGGCTTTCGCGGTTCGAGTTGTGCATCGCCGGAGCTCTGCGGGAAAGAGCGAGAGAAGAGCCGCGAAAGCTCCGAGTGCGGCCAGCTCGCGTGTAGCCGCGAATGTGCGCTGTTCGCCGGTTGCAGGGCGACTGCCTTCTGCGCGGCTGCTTCCAAGTTGACGGTAACTGCCAGCGTGCTAGCTGTGTAGGACAGTGAAGAGGCTGACGCGTGTGTGTCCGTAGAGCTGCTAGAAAGCGTACGTGACGAGCAGGAAGGGCTTTCAGAGCAGCCGGTTCTCGTCTTGCACAGTCGCCACACATCCGCACTTTTAGTGCCTCAGAACCCCGGACAGCTTGCAAAACACGGCTGTAACTGTCCCAGCGCAAGCTGTTCAGGAAAGCACAGAAACGCGATGTTCGCGTGCTTTTAGCGCTGCTCGCAAGAAGCCTCCGGAGCAGGCACTTCTCGTGCAGCAACAACCGTGCCTGCTACGATCTTTCCTAGCCTCTTTTCCTCCGGGCAGCCGGCTTGAGCTGATGTGAAGTGTTGGTGGGCAAATCATCCAGAGAAGCGTCGCAATGCTTCTGGGCTGTTAGCAAGAGCTTTCCTTGCTGACCCTTTTCACGTTGGAGATTAGCTGGACATTTGCCGGTTTAGTGCCTTGTTTCTTCTGCGCAGCTTGCACAAAGCTCATTGCGGCTTTCGCGGTTCGAGTTGTGCATCGCCGGAGCTCTGCGGGAAAGAGCGAGAGAAGAGCCGCGAAAGCTCCGAGTGCGGCCAGCTCGCGTGTAGCCGCGAATGTGCGCTGTTCGCCGGTTGCAGGGCGAGTGCCTTCTGCGCGGCTGCTTCCAAGTTGACGGTAACTGCCAGCGTGCTAGCTGTGTAGGACAGTGAAGAGGCTGACGCGTGTGTGTCCGTAGAGCTGCTAGAAAGCGTACGTGACGAGCAGGAAGGGCTTTCAGAGCAGCCGGTTCTCGTCTTGCACAGTCGCCACACATCCGCACTTTTAGTGCCTCAGAACCCCGGACAGCTTGCAAAACACGGCTGTAACTGTCCCAGCGCAAGCTGTTCAGGAAAGCACAGAAACGCGATGTTCGCGTGCTTTTAGCGCTGCTCGCAAGAAGCCTCCGGAGCAGGCACTTCTCGTGCAGCAACAACCGTGCCTGCTACGATCTTTCCTAGCCTCTTTTCCTCCGGGCAGCCGGCTTGAGCTGATGTGAAGTGTTGGTGGGCAAATCATCCAGAGAAGCGTCGCAATGCTTCTGGGCTGTTAGCAAGAGCTTTCCTTGCTGAGCCTTTTCACGTTGGAGATTAGCTGGACATTTGCCGGTTTAGTGCCTTGTTTCTTCTGCGCAGCTTGCACAAAGCTCATTGCGGCTTTCGCGGTTCGAGTTGTGCATCGCCGGAGCTCTGCGGGAAAGAGCGAGAGAAGAGCCGCGAAAGCTCCGAGTGCGGCCAGCTCGCGTGTAGCCGCGAATGTGCGCTGTTCGCCGGTTGCAGGGCGAGTGCCTTCTGCGCGGCTGCTTCCAAGTTGACGGTAAGTGCCAGCGTGCTAGCTGTGTAGGACAGTGAAGAGGCTGACGCGTGTGTGTCCGTAGAGCTGCTAGAAAGCGTACGTGACGAGCAGGAAGGGCTTTCAGAGCAGCCGGTTCTCGTCTTGCACAGTCGCCACACATCCGCACTTTTAGTGCCTCAGAACCCCGGACAGCTTGCAAAACACGGCTGTAACTGTCCCAGCGCAAGCTGTTCAGGAAAGCACAGAAACGCGATGTTCGCGTGCTTTTAGCGCTGCTCGCAAGAAGCCTCCGGAGCAGGCACTTCTCGTGCAGCAACAACCGTGCCTGCTACGATCTTTCCTAGCCTCTTTTCCTCCGGGCAGCCGGCTTGAGCTGATGTGAAGTGTTGGTGGGCAAATCATCCAGAGAAGCGTCGCAATGCTTCTGGGCTGTTAGCAAGAGCTTTCCTTGCTGAGCCTTTTCACGTTGGAGATTAGCTGGACATTTGCCGGTTTAGTGCCTTGTTTCTTCTGCGCAGCTTGCACAAAGCTCATTGCGGCTTTCGCGGTTCGAGTTGTGCATCGCCGGAGCTCTGCGGGAAAGAGCGAGAGAAGAGCCGCGAAAGCTCCGAGTGCGGCCAGCTCGCGTGTAGCCGCGAATGTGCGCTGTTCGCCGGTTGCAGGGCGACTGCCTTCTGCGCGGCTGCTTCCAAGTTGACGGTAAGTGCCAGCGTGCTAGCTGTGTAGGACAGTGAAGAGGCTGACGCGTGTGTGTCCGTAGAGCTGCTAGAAAGCGTACGTGACGAGCAGGAAGGGCTTTCAGAGCAGCCGGTTCTCGTCTTGCACAGTCGCCACACATCCGCACTTTTAGTGCCTCAGAACCCCGGACAGCTTGCAAAACACGGCTGTAACTGTCCCAGCGCAAGCTGTTCAGGAAAGCACAGAAACGCGATGTTCGCGTGCTTTTAGCGCTGCTCGCAAGAAGCCTCCGGAGCAGGCACTTCTCGTGCAGCAACAACCGTGCCTGCTACGATCTTTCCTAGCCTCTTTTCCTCCGGGCAGCCGGCTTGAGCTGATGTGAAGTGTTGGTGGGCAAATCATCCAGAGAAGCGTCGCAATGCTTCTGGGCTGTTAGCAAGAGCTTTCCTTGCTGAGCCTTTTCACGTTGGAGATTAGCTGGACATTTGCCGGTTTAGTGCCTTGTTTCTTCTGCGCAGCTTGCACAAAGCTCATTGCGGCTTTCGCGGTTCGAGTTGTGCATCGCCGGAGCTCTGCGGGAAAGAGCGAGAGAAGAGCCGCGAAAGCTCCGAGTGCGGCCAGCTCGCGTGTAGCCGCGAATGTGCGCTGTTCGCCGGTTGCAGGGCGAGTGCCTTCTGCGCGGCTGCTTCCAAGTTGACGGTAACTGCCAGCGTGCTAGCTGTGTAGGACAGTGAAGAGGCTGACGCGTGTGTGTCCGTAGAGCTGCTAGAAAGCGTACGTGACGAGCAGGAAGGGCTTTCAGAGCAGCCGGTTCTCGTCTTGCACAGTCGCCACACATCCGCACTTTTAGTGCCTCAGAACCCCGGACAGCTTGCAAAACACGGCTGTAACTGTCCCAGCGCAAGCTGTTCAGGAAAGCACAGAAACGCGATGTTCGCGTGCTTTTAGCGCTGCTCGCAAGAAGCCTCCGGAGCAGGCACTTCTCGTGCAGCAACAACCGTGCCTGCTACGATCTTTCCTAGCCTCTTTTCCTCCGGGCAGCCGGCTTGAGCTGATGTGAAGTGTTGGTGGGCAAATCATCCAGAGAAGCGTCGCAATGCTTCTGGGCTGTTAGCAAGAGCTTTCCTTGCTGACCCTTTTCACGTTGGAGATTAGCTGGACATTTGCCGGTTTAGTGCCTTGTTTCTTCTGCGCAGCTTGCACAAAGCTCATTGCGGCTTTCGCGGTTCGAGTTGTGCATCGCCGGAGCTCTGCGGGAAAGAGCGAGAGAAGAGCCGCGAAAGCTCCGAGTGCGGCCAGCTCGCGTGTAGCCGCGAATGTGCGCTGTTCGCCGGTTGCAGGGCGAGTGCCTTCTGCGCGGCTGCTTCCAAGTTGACGGTAACTGCCAGCGTGCTAGCTGTGTAGGACAGTGAAGAGGCTGACGCGTGTGTGTCCGTAGAGCTGCTAGAAAGCGTACGTGACGAGCAGGAAGGGCTTTCAGAGCAGCCGGTTCTCGTCTTGCACAGTCGCCACACATCCGCACTTTTAGTGCCTCAGAACCCCGGACAGCTTGCAAAACACGGCTGTAACTGTCCCAGCGCAAGCTGTTCAGGAAAGCACAGAAACGCGATGTTCGCGTGCTTTTAGCGCTGCTCGCAAGAAGCCTCCGGAGCAGGCACTTCTCGTGCAGCAACAACCGTGCCTGCTACGATCTTTCCTAGCCTCTTTTCCTCCGGGCAGCCGGCTTGAGCTGATGTGAAGTGTTGGTGGGCAAATCATCCAGAGAAGCGTCGCAATGCTTCTGGGCTGTTAGCAAGAGCTTTCCTTGCTGAGCCTTTTCACGTTGGAGATTAGCTGGACATTTGCCGGTTTAGTGCCTTGTTTCTTCTGCGCAGCTTGCACAAAGCTCATTGCGGCTTTCGCGGTTCGAGTTGTGCATCGCCGGAGCTCTGCGGGAAAGAGCGAGAGAAGAGCCGCGAAAGCTCCGAGTGCGGCCAGCTCGCGTGTAGCCGCGAATGTGCGCTGTTCGCCGGTTGCAGGGCGAGTGCCTTCTGCGCGGCTGCTTCCAAGTTGACGGTAACTGCCAGCGTGCTAGCTGTGTAGGACAGTGAAGAGGCTGACGCGTGTGTGTCCGTAGAGCTGCTAGAAAGCGTACGTGACGAGCAGGAAGGGCTTTCAGAGCAGCCGGTTCTCGTCTTGCACAGTCGCCACACATCCGCACTTTTAGTGCCTCAGAACCCCGGACAGCTTGCAAAACACGGCTGTAACTGTCCCAGCGCAAGCTGTTCAGGAAAGCACAGAAACGCGATGTTCGCGTGCTTTTAGCGCTGCTCGCAAGAAGCCTCCGGAGCAGGCACTTCTCGTGCAGCAACAACCGTGCCTGCTACGATCTTTCCTAGCCTCTTTTCCTCCGGGCAGCCGGCTTGAGCTGATGTGAAGTGTTGGTGGGCAAATCATCCAGAGAAGCGTCGCAATGCTTCTGGGCTGTTAGCAAGAGCTTTCCTTGCTGACCCTTTTCACGTTGGAGATTAGCTGGACATTTGCCGGTTTAGTGCCTTGTTTCTTCTGCGCAGCTTGCACAAAGCTCATTGCGGCTTTCGCGGTTCGAGTTGTGCATCGCCGGAGCTCTGCGGGAAAGAGCGAGAGAAGAGCCGCGAAAGCTCCGAGTGCGGCCAGCTCGCGTGTAGCCGCGAATGTGCGCTGTTCGCCGGTTGCAGGGCGAGTGCCTTCTGCGCGGCTGCTTCCAAGTTGACGGTAAGTGCCAGCGTGCTAGCTGTGTAGGACAGTGAAGAGGCTGACGCGTGTGTGTCCGTAGAGCTGCTAGAAAGCGTACGTGACGAGCAGGAAGGGCTTTCAGAGCAGCCGGTTCTCGTCTTGCACAGTCGCCACACATCCGCACTTTTAGTGCCTCAGAACCCCGGACAGCTTGCAAAACACGGCTGTAACTGTCCCAGCGCAAGCTGTTCAGGAAAGCACAGAAACGCGATGTTCGCGTGCTTTTAGCGCTGCTCGCAAGAAGCCTCCGGAGCAGGCACTTCTCGTGCAGCAACAACCGTGCCTGCTACGATCTTTCCTAGCCTCTTTTCCTCCGGGCAGCCGGCTTGAGCTGATGTGAAGTGTTGGTGGGCAAATCATCCAGAGAAGCGTCGCAATGCTTCTGGGCTGTTAGCAAGAGCTTTCCTTGCTGACCCTTTTCACGTTGGAGATTAGCTGGACATTTGCCGGTTTAGTGCCTTGTTTCTTCTGCGCAGCTTGCACAAAGCTCATTGCGGCTTTCGCGGTTCGAGTTGTGCATCGCCGGAGCTCTGCGGGAAAGAGCGAGAGAAGAGCCGCGAAAGCTCCGAGTGCGGCCAGCTCGCGTGTAGCCGCGAATGTGCGCTGTTCGCCGGTTGCAGGGCGACTGCCTTCTGCGCGGCTGCTTCCAAGTTGACGGTAAGTGCCAGCGTGCTAGCTGTGTAGGACAGTGAAGAGGCTGACGCGTGTGTGTCCGTAGAGCTGCTAGAAAGCGTACGTGACGAGCAGGAAGGGCTTTCAGAGCAGCCGGTTCTCGTCTTGCACAGTCGCCACACATCCGCACTTTTAGTGCCTCAGAACCCCGGACAGCTTGCAAAACACGGCTGTAACTGTCCCAGCGCAAGCTGTTCAGGAAAGCACAGAAACGCGATGTTCGCGTGCTTTTAGCGCTGCTCGCAAGAAGCCTCCGGAGCAGGCACTTCTCGTGCAGCAACAACCGTGCCTGCTACGATCTTTCCTAGCCTCTTTTCCTCCGGGCAGCCGGCTTGAGCTGATGTGAAGTGTTGGTGGGCAAATCATCCAGAGAAGCGTCGCAATGCTTCTGGGCTGTTAGCAAGAGCTTTCCTTGCTGAGCCTTTTCACGTTGGAGATTAGCTGGACATTTGCCGGTTTAGTGCCTTGTTTCTTCTGCGCAGCTTGCACAAAGCTCATTGCGGCTTTCGCGGTTCGAGTTGTGCATCGCCGGAGCTCTGCGGGAAAGAGCGAGAGAAGAGCCGCGAAAGCTCCGAGTGCGGCCAGCTCGCGTGTAGCCGCGAATGTGCGCTGTTCGCCGGTTGCAGGGCGACTGCCTTCTGCGCGGCTGCTTCCAAGTTGACGGTAACTGCCAGCGTGCTAGCTGTGTAGGACAGTGAAGAGGCTGACGCGTGTGTGTCCGTAGAGCTGCTAGAAAGCGTACGTGACGAGCAGGAAGGGCTTTCAGAGCAGCCGGTTCTCGTCTTGCACAGTCGCCACACATCCGCACTTTTAGTGCCTCAGAACCCCGGACAGCTTGCAAAACACGGCTGTAACTGTCCCAGCGCAAGCTGTTCAGGAAAGCACAGAAACGCGATGTTCGCGTGCTTTTAGCGCTGCTCGCAAGAAGCCTCCGGAGCAGGCACTTCTCGTGCAGCAACAACCGTGCCTGCTACGATCTTTCCTAGCCTCTTTTCCTCCGGGCAGCCGGCTTGAGCTGATGTGAAGTGTTGGTGGGCAAATCATCCAGAGAAGCGTCGCAATGCTTCTGGGCTGTTAGCAAGAGCTTTCCTTGCTGACCCTTTTCACGTTGGAGATTAGCTGGACATTTGCCGGTTTAGTGCCTTGTTTCTTCTGCGCAGCTTGCACAAAGCTCATTGCGGCTTTCGCGGTTCGAGTTGTGCATCGCCGGAGCTCTGCGGGAAAGAGCGAGAGAAGAGCCGCGAAAGCTCCGAGTGCGGCCAGCTCGCGTGTAGCCGCGAATGTGCGCTGTTCGCCGGTTGCAGGGCGACTGCCTTCTGCGCGGCTGCTTCCAAGTTGACGGTAACTGCCAGCGTGCTAGCTGTGTAGGACAGTGAAGAGGCTGACGCGTGTGTGTCCGTAGAGCTGCTAGAAAGCGTACGTGACGAGCAGGAAGGGCTTTCAGAGCAGCCGGTTCTCGTCTTGCACAGTCGCCACACATCCGCACTTTTAGTGCCTCAGAACCCCGGACAGCTTGCAAAACACGGCTGTAACTGTCCCAGCGCAAGCTGTTCAGGAAAGCACAGAAACGCGATGTTCGCGTGCTTTTAGCGCTGCTCGCAAGAAGCCTCCGGAGCAGGCACTTCTCGTGCAGCAACAACCGTGCCTGCTACGATCTTTCCTAGCCTCTTTTCCTCCGGGCAGCCGGCTTGAGCTGATGTGAAGTGTTGGTGGGCAAATCATCCAGAGAAGCGTCGCAATGCTTCTGGGCTGTTAGCAAGAGCTTTCCTTGCTGAGCCTTTTCACGTTGGAGATTAGCTGGACATTTGCCGGTTTAGTGCCTTGTTTCTTCTGCGCAGCTTGCACAAAGCTCATTGCGGCTTTCGCGGTTCGAGTTGTGCATCGCCGGAGCTCTGCGGGAAAGAGCGAGAGAAGAGCCGCGAAAGCTCCGAGTGCGGCCAGCTCGCGTGTAGCCGCGAATGTGCGCTGTTCGCCGGTTGCAGGGCGAGTGCCTTCTGCGCGGCTGCTTCCAAGTTGACGGTAAGTGCCAGCGTGCTAGCTGTGTAGGACAGTGAAGAGGCTGACGCGTGTGTGTCCGTAGAGCTGCTAGAAAGCGTACGTGACGAGCAGGAAGGGCTTTCAGAGCAGCCGGTTCTCGTCTTGCACAGTCGCCACACATCCGCACTTTTAGTGCCTCAGAACCCCGGACAGCTTGCAAAACACGGCTGTAACTGTCCCAGCGCAAGCTGTTCAGGAAAGCACAGAAACGCGATGTTCGCGTGCTTTTAGCGCTGCTCGCAAGAAGCCTCCGGAGCAGGCACTTCTCGTGCAGCAACAACCGTGCCTGCTACGATCTTTCCTAGCCTCTTTTCCTCCGGGCAGCCGGCTTGAGCTGATGTGAAGTGTTGGTGGGCAAATCATCCAGAGAAGCGTCGCAATGCTTCTGGGCTGTTAGCAAGAGCTTTCCTTGCTGAGCCTTTTCACGTTGGAGATTAGCTGGACATTTGCCGGTTTAGTGCCTTGTTTCTTCTGCGCAGCTTGCACAAAGCTCATTGCGGCTTTCGCGGTTCGAGTTGTGCATCGCCGGAGCTCTGCGGGAAAGAGCGAGAGAAGAGCCGCGAAAGCTCCGAGTGCGGCCAGCTCGCGTGTAGCCGCGAATGTGCGCTGTTCGCCGGTTGCAGGGCGACTGCCTTCTGCGCGGCTGCTTCCAAGTTGACGGTAACTGCCAGCGTGCTAGCTGTGTAGGACAGTGAAGAGGCTGACGCGTGTGTGTCCGTAGAGCTGCTAGAAAGCGTACGTGACGAGCAGGAAGGGCTTTCAGAGCAGCCGGTTCTCGTCTTGCACAGTCGCCACACATCCGCACTTTTAGTGCCTCAGAACCCCGGACAGCTTGCAAAACACGGCTGTAACTGTCCCAGCGCAAGCTGTTCAGGAAAGCACAGAAACGCGATGTTCGCGTGCTTTTAGCGCTGCTCGCAAGAAGCCTCCGGAGCAGGCACTTCTCGTGCAGCAACAACCGTGCCTGCTACGATCTTTCCTAGCCTCTTTTCCTCCGGGCAGCCGGCTTGAGCTGATGTGAAGTGTTGGTGGGCAAATCATCCAGAGAAGCGTCGCAATGCTTCTGGGCTGTTAGCAAGAGCTTTCCTTGCTGACCCTTTTCACGTTGGAGATTAGCTGGACATTTGCCGGTTTAGTGCCTTGTTTCTTCTGCGCAGCTTGCACAAAGCTCATTGCGGCTTTCGCGGTTCGAGTTGTGCATCGCCGGAGCTCTGCGGGAAAGAGCGAGAGAAGAGCCGCGAAAGCTCCGAGTGCGGCCAGCTCGCGTGTAGCCGCGAATGTGCGCTGTTCGCCGGTTGCAGGGCGAGTGCCTTCTGCGCGGCTGCTTCCAAGTTGACGGTAAGTGCCAGCGTGCTAGCTGTGTAGGACAGTGAAGAGGCTGACGCGTGTGTGTCCGTAGAGCTGCTAGAAAGCGTACGTGACGAGCAGGAAGGGCTTTCAGAGCAGCCGGTTCTCGTCTTGCACAGTCGCCACACATCCGCACTTTTAGTGCCTCAGAACCCCGGACAGCTTGCAAAACACGGCTGTAACTGTCCCAGCGCAAGCTGTTCAGGAAAGCACAGAAACGCGATGTTCGCGTGCTTTTAGCGCTGCTCGCAAGAAGCCTCCGGAGCAGGCACTTCTCGTGCAGCAACAACCGTGCCTGCTACGATCTTTCCTAGCCTCTTTTCCTCCGGGCAGCCGGCTTGAGCTGATGTGAAGTGTTGGTGGGCAAATCATCCAGAGAAGCGTCGCAATGCTTCTGGGCTGTTAGCAAGAGCTTTCCTTGCTGAGCCTTTTCACGTTGGAGATTAGCTGGACATTTGCCGGTTTAGTGCCTTGTTTCTTCTGCGCAGCTTGCACAAAGCTCATTGCGGCTTTCGCGGTTCGACTTGTGCATCGCCGGAGCTCTGCGGGAAAGAGCGAGAGAAGAGCCGCGAAAGCTCCGAGTGCGGCCAGCTCGCGTGTAGCCGCGAATGTGCGCTGTTCGCCGGTTGCAGGGCGAGTGCCTTCTGCGCGGCTGCTTCCAAGTTGACGGTAACTGCCAGCGTGCTAGCTGTGTAGGACAGTGAAGAGGCTGACGCGTGTGTGTCCGTAGAGCTGCTAGAAAGCGTACGTGACGAGCAGGAAGGGCTTTCAGAGCAGCCGGTTCTCGTCTTGGACAGTCGCCACACATCCGCACTTTTAGTGCCTCAGAACCCCGGACAGCTTGCAAAACACGGCTGTAACTGTCCCAGCGCAAGCTGTTCAGGAAAGCACAGAAACGCGATGTTCGCGTGCTTTTAGCGCTGCTCGCAAGAAGCCTCCGGAGCAGGCACTTCTCGTGCAGCAACAACCGTGCCTGCTACGATCTTTCCTAGCCTCTTTTCCTCCGGGCAGCCGGCTTGAGCTGATGTGAAGTGTTGGTGGGCAAATCATCCAGAGAAGCGTCGCAATGCTTCTGGGCTGTTAGCAAGAGCTTTCCTTGCTGACCCTTTTCACGTTGGAGATTAGCTGGACATTTGCCGGTTTAGTGCCTTGTTTCTTCTGCGCAGCTTGCACAAAGCTCATTGCGGCTTTCGCGGTTCGAGTTGTGCATCGCCGGAGCTCTGCGGGAAAGAGCGAGAGAAGAGCCGCGAAAGCTCCGAGTGCGGCCAGCTCGCGTGTAGCCGCGAATGTGCGCTGTTCGCCGGTTGCAGGGCGAGTGCCTTCTGCGCGGCTGCTTCCAAGTTGACGGTAAGTGCCAGCGTGCTAGCTGTGTAGGACAGTGAAGAGGCTGACGCGTGTGTGTCCGTAGAGCTGCTAGAAAGCGTACGTGACGAGCAGGAAGGGCTTTCAGAGCAGCCGGTTCTCGTCTTGCACAGTCGCCACACATCCGCACTTTTAGTGCCTCAGAACCCCGGACAGCTTGCAAAACACGGCTGTAACTGTCCCAGCGCAAGCTGTTCAGGAAAGCACAGAAACGCGATGTTCGCGTGCTTTTAGCGCTGCTCGCAAGAAGCCTCCGGAGCAGGCACTTCTCGTGCAGCAACAACCGTGCCTGCTACGATCTTTCCTAGCCTCTTTTCCTCCGGGCAGCCGGCTTGAGCTGATGTGAAGTGTTGGTGGGCAAATCATCCAGAGAAGCGTCGCAATGCTTCTGGGCTGTTAGCAAGAGCTTTCCTTGCTGAGCCTTTTCACGTTGGAGATTAGCTGGACATTTGCCGGTTTAGTGCCTTGTTTCTTCTGCGCAGCTTGCACAAAGCTCATTGCGGCTTTCGCGGTTCGACTTGTGCATCGCCGGAGCTCTGCGGGAAAGAGCGAGAGAAGAGCCGCGAAAGCTCCGAGTGCGGCCAGCTCGCGTGTAGCCGCGAATGTGCGCTGTTCGCCGGTTGCAGGGCGAGTGCCTTCTGCGCGGCTGCTTCCAAGTTGACGGTAACTGCCAGCGTGCTAGCTGTGTAGGACAGTGAAGAGGCTGACGCGTGTGTGTCCGTAGAGCTGCTAGAAAGCGTACGTGACGAGCAGGAAGGGCTTTCAGAGCAGCCGGTTCTCGTCTTGGACAGTCGCCACACATCCGCACTTTTAGTGCCTCAGAACCCCGGACAGCTTGCAAAACACGGCTGTAACTGTCCCAGCGCAAGCTGTTCAGGAAAGCACAGAAACGCGATGTTCGCGTGCTTTTAGCGCTGCTCGCAAGAAGCCTCCGGAGCAGGCACTTCTCGTGCAGCAACAACCGTGCCTGCTACGATCTTTCCTAGCCTCTTTTCCTCCGGGCAGCCGGCTTGAGCTGATGTGAAGTGTTGGTGGGCAAATCATCCAGAGAAGCGTCGCAATGCTTCTGGGCTGTTAGCAAGAGCTTTCCTTGCTGACCCTTTTCACGTTGGAGATTAGCTGGACATTTGCCGGTTTAGTGCCTTGTTTCTTCTGCGCAGCTTGCACAAAGCTCATTGCGGCTTTCGCGGTTCGAGTTGTGCATCGCCGGAGCTCTGCGGGAAAGAGCGAGAGAAGAGCCGCGAAAGCTCCGAGTGCGGCCAGCTCGCGTGTAGCCGCGAATGTGCGCTGTTCGCCGGTTGCAGGGCGACTGCCTTCTGCGCGGCTGCTTCCAAGTTGACGGTAACTGCCAGCGTGCTAGCTGTGTAGGACAGTGAAGAGGCTGACGCGTGTGTGTCCGTAGAGCTGCTAGAAAGCGTACGTGACGAGCAGGAAGGGCTTTCAGAGCAGCCGGTTCTCGTCTTGCACAGTCGCCACACATCCGCACTTTTAGTGCCTCAGAACCCCGGACAGCTTGCAAAACACGGCTGTAACTGTCCCAGCGCAAGCTGTTCAGGAAAGCACAGAAACGCGATGTTCGCGTGCTTTTAGCGCTGCTCGCAAGAAGCCTCCGGAGCAGGCACTTCTCGTGCAGCAACAACCGTGCCTGCTACGATCTTTCCTAGCCTCTTTTCCTCCGGGCAGCCGGCTTGAGCTGATGTGAAGTGTTGGTGGGCAAATCATCCAGAGAAGCGTCGCAATGCTTCTGGGCTGTTAGCAAGAGCTTTCCTTGCTGACCCTTTTCACGTTGGAGATTAGCTGGACATTTGCCGGTTTAGTGCCTTGTTTCTTCTGCGCAGCTTGCACAAAGCTCATTGCGGCTTTCGCGGTTCGAGTTGTGCATCGCCGGAGCTCTGCGGGAAAGAGCGAGAGAAGAGCCGCGAAAGCTCCGAGTGCGGCCAGCTCGCGTGTAGCCGCGAATGTGCGCTGTTCGCCGGTTGCAGGGCGACTGCCTTCTGCGCGGCTGCTTCCAAGTTGACGGTAACTGCCAGCGTGCTAGCTGTGTAGGACAGTGAAGAGGCTGACGCGTGTGTGTCCGTAGAGCTGCTAGAAAGCGTACGTGACGAGCAGGAAGGGCTTTCAGAGCAGCCGGTTCTCGTCTTGCACAGTCGCCACACATCCGCACTTTTAGTGCCTCAGAACCCCGGACAGCTTGCAAAACACGGCTGTAACTGTCCCAGCGCAAGCTGTTCAGGAAAGCACAGAAACGCGATGTTCGCGTGCTTTTAGCGCTGCTCGCAAGAAGCCTCCGGAGCAGGCACTTCTCGTGCAGCAACAACCGTGCCTGCTACGATCTTTCCTAGCCTCTTTTCCTCCGGGCAGCCGGCTTGAGCTGATGTGAAGTGTTGGTGGGCAAATCATCCAGAGAAGCGTCGCAATGCTTCTGGGCTGTTAGCAAGAGCTTTCCTTGCTGAGCCTTTTCACGTTGGAGATTAGCTGGACATTTGCCGGTTTAGTGCCTTGTTTCTTCTGCGCAGCTTGCACAAAGCTCATTGCGGCTTTCGCGGTTCGAGTTGTGCATCGCCGGAGCTCTGCGGGAAAGAGCGAGAGAAGAGCCGCGAAAGCTCCGAGTGCGGCCAGCTCGCGTGTAGCCGCGAATGTGCGCTGTTCGCCGGTTGCAGGGCGAGTGCCTTCTGCGCGGCTGCTTCCAAGTTGACGGTAAGTGCCAGCGTGCTAGCTGTGTAGGACAGTGAAGAGGCTGACGCGTGTGTGTCCGTAGAGCTGCTAGAAAGCGTACGTGACGAGCAGGAAGGGCTTTCAGAGCAGCCGGTTCTCGTCTTGCACAGTCGCCACACATCCGCACTTTTAGTGCCTCAGAACCCCGGACAGCTTGCAAAACACGGCTGTAACTGTCCCAGCGCAAGCTGTTCAGGAAAGCACAGAAACGCGATGTTCGCGTGCTTTTAGCGCTGCTCGCAAGAAGCCTCCGGAGCAGGCACTTCTCGTGCAGCAACAACCGTGCCTGCTACGATCTTTCCTAGCCTCTTTTCCTCCGGGCAGCCGGCTTGAGCTGATGTGAAGTGTTGGTGGGCAAATCATCCAGAGAAGCGTCGCAATGCTTCTGGGCTGTTAGCAAGAGCTTTCCTTGCTGAGCCTTTTCACGTTGGAGATTAGCTGGACATTTGCCGGTTTAGTGCCTTGTTTCTTCTGCGCAGCTTGCACAAAGCTCATTGCGGCTTTCGCGGTTCGAGTTGTGCATCGCCGGAGCTCTGCGGGAAAGAGCGAGAGAAGAGCCGCGAAAGCTCCGAGTGCGGCCAGCTCGCGTGTAGCCGCGAATGTGCGCTGTTCGCCGGTTGCAGGGCGAGTGCCTTCTGCGCGGCTGCTTCCAAGTTGACGGTAACTGCCAGCGTGCTAGCTGTGTAGGACAGTGAAGAGGCTGACGCGTGTGTGTCCGTAGAGCTGCTAGAAAGCGTACGTGACGAGCAGGAAGGGCTTTCAGAGCAGCCGGTTCTCGTCTTGCACAGTCGCCACACATCCGCACTTTTAGTGCCTCAGAACCCCGGACAGCTTGCAAAACACGGCTGTAACTGTCCCAGCGCAAGCTGTTCAGGAAAGCACAGAAACGCGATGTTCGCGTGCTTTTAGCGCTGCTCGCAAGAAGCCTCCGGAGCAGGCACTTCTCGTGCAGCAACAACCGTGCCTGCTACGATCTTTCCTAGCCTCTTTTCCTCCGGGCAGCCGGCTTGAGCTGATGTGAAGTGTTGGTGGGCAAATCATCCAGAGAAGCGTCGCAATGCTTCTGGGCTGTTAGCAAGAGCTTTCCTTGCTGAGCCTTTTCACGTTGGAGATTAGCTGGACATTTGCCGGTTTAGTGCCTTGTTTCTTCTGCGCAGCTTGCACAAAGCTCATTGCGGCTTTCGCGGTTCGAGTTGTGCATCGCCGGAGCTCTGCGGGAAAGAGCGAGAGAAGAGCCGCGAAAGCTCCGAGTGCGGCCAGCTCGCGTGTAGCCGCGAATGTGCGCTGTTCGCCGGTTGCAGGGCGACTGCCTTCTGCGCGGCTGCTTCCAAGTTGACGGTAACTGCCAGCGTGCTAGCTGTGTAGGACAGTGAAGAGGCTGACGCGTGTGTGTCCGTAGAGCTGCTAGAAAGCGTACGTGACGAGCAGGAAGGGCTTTCAGAGCAGCCGGTTCTCGTCTTGCACAGTCGCCACACATCCGCACTTTTAGTGCCTCAGAACCCCGGACAGCTTGCAAAACACGGCTGTAACTGTCCCAGCGCAAGCTGTTCAGGAAAGCACAGAAACGCGATGTTCGCGTGCTTTTAGCGCTGCTCGCAAGAAGCCTCCGGAGCAGGCACTTCTCGTGCAGCAACAACCGTGCCTGCTACGATCTTTCCTAGCCTCTTTTCCTCCGGGCAGCCGGCTTGAGCTGATGTGAAGTGTTGGTGGGCAAATCATCCAGAGAAGCGTCGCAATGCTTCTGGGCTGTTAGCAAGAGCTTTCCTTGCTGAGCCTTTTCACGTTGGAGATTAGCTGGACATTTGCCGGTTTAGTGCCTTGTTTCTTCTGCGCAGCTTGCACAAAGCTCATTGCGGCTTTCGCGGTTCGAGTTGTGCATCGCCGGAGCTCTGCGGGAAAGAGCGAGAGAAGAGCCGCGAAAGCTCCGAGTGCGGCCAGCTCGCGTGTAGCCGCGAATGTGCGCTGTTCGCCGGTTGCAGGGCGAGTGCCTTCTGCGCGGCTGCTTCCAAGTTGACGGTAACTGCCAGCGTGCTAGCTGTGTAGGACAGTGAAGAGGCTGACGCGTGTGTGTCCGTAGAGCTGCTAGAAAGCGTACGTGACGAGCAGGAAGGGCTTTCAGAGCAGCCGGTTCTCGTCTTGCACAGTCGCCACACATCCGCACTTTTAGTGCCTCAGAACCCCGGACAGCTTGCAAAACACGGCTGTAACTGTCCCAGCGCAAGCTGTTCAGGAAAGCACAGAAACGCGATGTTCGCGTGCTTTTAGCGCTGCTCGCAAGAAGCCTCCGGAGCAGGCACTTCTCGTGCAGCAACAACCGTGCCTGCTACGATCTTTCCTAGCCTCTTTTCCTCCGGGCAGCCGGCTTGAGCTGATGTGAAGTGTTGGTGGGCAAATCATCCAGAGAAGCGTCGCAATGCTTCTGGGCTGTTAGCAAGAGCTTTCCTTGCTGACCCTTTTCACGTTGGAGATTAGCTGGACATTTGCCGGTTTAGTGCCTTGTTTCTTCTGCGCAGCTTGCACAAAGCTCATTGCGGCTTTCGCGGTTCGAGTTGTGCATCGCCGGAGCTCTGCGGGAAAGAGCGAGAGAAGAGCCGCGAAAGCTCCGAGTGCGGCCAGCTCGCGTGTAGCCGCGAATGTGCGCTGTTCGCCGGTTGCAGGGCGAGTGCCTTCTGCGCGGCTGCTTCCAAGTTGACGGTAACTGCCAGCGTGCTAGCTGTGTAGGACAGTGAAGAGGCTGACGCGTGTGTGTCCGTAGAGCTGCTAGAAAGCGTACGTGACGAGCAGGAAGGGCTTTCAGAGCAGCCGGTTCTCGTCTTGCACAGTCGCCACACATCCGCACTTTTAGTGCCTCAGAACCCCGGACAGCTTGCAAAACACGGCTGTAACTGTCCCAGCGCAAGCTGTTCAGGAAAGCACAGAAACGCGATGTTCGCGTGCTTTTAGCGCTGCTCGCAAGAAGCCTCCGGAGCAGGCACTTCTCGTGCAGCAACAACCGTGCCTGCTACGATCTTTCCTAGCCTCTTTTCCTCCGGGCAGCCGGCTTGAGCTGATGTGAAGTGTTGGTGGGCAAATCATCCAGAGAAGCGTCGCAATGCTTCTGGGCTGTTAGCAAGAGCTTTCCTTGCTGAGCCTTTTCACGTTGGAGATTAGCTGGACATTTGCCGGTTTAGTGCCTTGTTTCTTCTGCGCAGCTTGCACAAAGCTCATTGCGGCTTTCGCGGTTCGAGTTGTGCATCGCCGGAGCTCTGCGGGAAAGAGCGAGAGAAGAGCCGCGAAAGCTCCGAGTGCGGCCAGCTCGCGTGTAGCCGCGAATGTGCGCTGTTCGCCGGTTGCAGGGCGAGTGCCTTCTGCGCGGCTGCTTCCAAGTTGACGGTAACTGCCAGCGTGCTAGCTGTGTAGGACAGTGAAGAGGCTGACGCGTGTGTGTCCGTAGAGCTGCTAGAAAGCGTACGTGACGAGCAGGAAGGGCTTTCAGAGCAGCCGGTTCTCGTCTTGGACAGTCGCCACACATCCGCACTTTTAGTGCCTCAGAACCCCGGACAGCTTGCAAAACACGGCTGTAACTGTCCCAGCGCAAGCTGTTCAGGAAAGCACAGAAACGCGATGTTCGCGTGCTTTTAGCGCTGCTCGCAAGAAGCCTCCGGAGCAGGCACTTCTCGTGCAGCAACAACCGTGCCTGCTACGATCTTTCCTAGCCTCTTTTCCTCCGGGCAGCCGGCTTGAGCTGATGTGAAGTGTTGGTGGGCAAATCATCCAGAGAAGCGTCGCAATGCTTCTGGGCTGTTAGCAAGAGCTTTCCTTGCTGACCCTTTTCACGTTGGAGATTAGCTGGACATTTGCCGGTTTAGTGCCTTGTTTCTTCTGCGCAGCTTGCACAAAGCTCATTGCGGCTTTCGCGGTTCGAGTTGTGCATCGCCGGAGCTCTGCGGGAAAGAGCGAGAGAAGAGCCGCGAAAGCTCCGAGTGCGGCCAGCTCGCGTGTAGCCGCGAATGTGCGCTGTTCGCCGGTTGCAGGGCGACTGCCTTCTGCGCGGCTGCTTCCAAGTTGACGGTAACTGCCAGCGTGCTAGCTGTGTAGGACAGTGAAGAGGCTGACGCGTGTGTGTCCGTAGAGCTGCTAGAAAGCGTACGTGACGAGCAGGAAGGGCTTTCAGAGCAGCCGGTTCTCGTCTTGCACAGTCGCCACACATCCGCACTTTTAGTGCCTCAGAACCCCGGACAGCTTGCAAAACACGGCTGTAACTGTCCCAGCGCAAGCTGTTCAGGAAAGCACAGAAACGCGATGTTCGCGTGCTTTTAGCGCTGCTCGCAAGAAGCCTCCGGAGCAGGCACTTCTCGTGCAGCAACAACCGTGCCTGCTACGATCTTTCCTAGCCTCTTTTCCTCCGGGCAGCCGGCTTGAGCTGATGTGAAGTGTTGGTGGGCAAATCATCCAGAGAAGCGTCGCAATGCTTCTGGGCTGTTAGCAAGAGCTTTCCTTGCTGAGCCTTTTCACGTTGGAGATTAGCTGGACATTTGCCGGTTTAGTGCCTTGTTTCTTCTGCGCAGCTTGCACAAAGCTCATTGCGGCTTTCGCGGTTCGAGTTGTGCATCGCCGGAGCTCTGCGGGAAAGAGCGAGAGAAGAGCCGCGAAAGCTCCGAGTGCGGCCAGCTCGCGTGTAGCCGCGAATGTGCGCTGTTCGCCGGTTGCAGGGCGAGTGCCTTCTGCGCGGCTGCTTCCAAGTTGACGGTAACTGCCAGCGTGCTAGCTGTGTAGGACAGTGAAGAGGCTGACGCGTGTGTGTCCGTAGAGCTGCTAGAAAGCGTACGTGACGAGCAGGAAGGGCTTTCAGAGCAGCCGGTTCTCGTCTTGCACAGTCGCCACACATCCGCACTTTTAGTGCCTCAGAACCCCGGACAGCTTGCAAAACACGGCTGTAACTGTCCCAGCGCAAGCTGTTCAGGAAAGCACAGAAACGCGATGTTCGCGTGCTTTTAGCGCTGCTCGCAAGAAGCCTCCGGAGCAGGCACTTCTCGTGCAGCAACAACCGTGCCTGCTACGATCTTTCCTAGCCTCTTTTCCTCCGGGCAGCCGGCTTGAGCTGATGTGAAGTGTTGGTGGGCAAATCATCCAGAGAAGCGTCGCAATGCTTCTGGGCTGTTAGCAAGAGCTTTCCTTGCTGAGCCTTTTCACGTTGGAGATTAGCTGGACATTTGCCGGTTTAGTGCCTTGTTTCTTCTGCGCAGCTTGCACAAAGCTCATTGCGGCTTTCGCGGTTCGAGTTGTGCATCGCCGGAGCTCTGCGGGAAAGAGCGAGAGAAGAGCCGCGAAAGCTCCGAGTGCGGCCAGCTCGCGTGTAGCCGCGAATGTGCGCTGTTCGCCGGTTGCAGGGCGACTGCCTTCTGCGCGGCTGCTTCCAAGTTGACGGTAACTGCCAGCGTGCTAGCTGTGTAGGACAGTGAAGAGGCTGACGCGTGTGTGTCCGTAGAGCTGCTAGAAAGCGTACGTGACGAGCAGGAAGGGCTTTCAGAGCAGCCGGTTCTCGTCTTGCACAGTCGCCACACATCCGCACTTTTAGTGCCTCAGAACCCCGGACAGCTTGCAAAACACGGCTGTAACTGTCCCAGCGCAAGCTGTTCAGGAAAGCACAGAAACGCGATGTTCGCGTGCTTTTAGCGCTGCTCGCAAGAAGCCTCCGGAGCAGGCACTTCTCGTGCAGCAACAACCGTGCCTGCTACGATCTTTCCTAGCCTCTTTTCCTCCGGGCAGCCGGCTTGAGCTGATGTGAAGTGTTGGTGGGCAAATCATCCAGAGAAGCGTCGCAATGCTTCTGGGCTGTTAGCAAGAGCTTTCCTTGCTGAGCCTTTTCACGTTGGAGATTAGCTGGACATTTGCCGGTTTAGTGCCTTGTTTCTTCTGCGCAGCTTGCACAAAGCTCATTGCGGCTTTCGCGGTTCGAGTTGTGCATCGCCGGAGCTCTGCGGGAAAGAGCGAGAGAAGAGCCGCGAAAGCTCCGAGTGCGGCCAGCTCGCGTGTAGCCGCGAATGTGCGCTGTTCGCCGGTTGCAGGGCGAGTGCCTTCTGCGCGGCTGCTTCCAAGTTGACGGTAACTGCCAGCGTGCTAGCTGTGTAGGACAGTGAAGAGGCTGACGCGTGTGTGTCCGTAGAGCTGCTAGAAAGCGTACGTGACGAGCAGGAAGGGCTTTCAGAGCAGCCGGTTCTCGTCTTGCACAGTCGCCACACATCCGCACTTTTAGTGCCTCAGAACCCCGGACAGCTTGCAAAACACGGCTGTAACTGTCCCAGCGCAAGCTGTTCAGGAAAGCACAGAAACGCGATGTTCGCGTGCTTTTAGCGCTGCTCGCAAGAAGCCTCCGGAGCAGGCACTTCTCGTGCAGCAACAACCGTGCCTGCTACGATCTTTCCTAGCCTCTTTTCCTCCGGGCAGCCGGCTTGAGCTGATGTGAAGTGTTGGTGGGCAAATCATCCAGAGAAGCGTCGCAATGCTTCTGGGCTGTTAGCAAGAGCTTTCCTTGCTGAGCCTTTTCACGTTGGAGATTAGCTGGACATTTGCCGGTTTAGTGCCTTGTTTCTTCTGCGCAGCTTGCACAAAGCTCATTGCGGCTTTCGCGGTTCGAGTTGTGCATCGCCGGAGCTCTGCGGGAAAGAGCGAGAGAAGAGCCGCGAAAGCTCCGAGTGCGGCCAGCTCGCGTGTAGCCGCGAATGTGCGCTGTTCGCCGGTTGCAGGGCGACTGCCTTCTGCGCGGCTGCTTCCAAGTTGACGGTAACTGCCAGCGTGCTAGCTGTGTAGGACAGTGAAGAGGCTGACGCGTGTGTGTCCGTAGAGCTGCTAGAAAGCGTACGTGACGAGCAGGAAGGGCTTTCAGAGCAGCCGGTTCTCGTCTTGCACAGTCGCCACACATCCGCACTTTTAGTGCCTCAGAACCCCGGACAGCTTGCAAAACACGGCTGTAACTGTCCCAGCGCAAGCTGTTCAGGAAAGCACAGAAACGCGATGTTCGCGTGCTTTTAGCGCTGCTCGCAAGAAGCCTCCGGAGCAGGCACTTCTCGTGCAGCAACAACCGTGCCTGCTACGATCTTTCCTAGCCTCTTTTCCTCCGGGCAGCCGGCTTGAGCTGATGTGAAGTGTTGGTGGGCAAATCATCCAGAGAAGCGTCGCAATGCTTCTGGGCTGTTAGCAAGAGCTTTCCTTGCTGACCCTTTTCACGTTGGAGATTAGCTGGACATTTGCCGGTTTAGTGCCTTGTTTCTTCTGCGCAGCTTGCACAAAGCTCATTGCGGCTTTCGCGGTTCGAGTTGTGCATCGCCGGAGCTCTGCGGGAAAGAGCGAGAGAAGAGCCGCGAAAGCTCCGAGTGCGGCCAGCTCGCGTGTAGCCGCGAATGTGCGCTGTTCGCCGGTTGCAGGGCGAGTGCCTTCTGCGCGGCTGCTTCCAAGTTGACGGTAACTGCCAGCGTGCTAGCTGTGTAGGACAGTGAAGAGGCTGACGCGTGTGTGTCCGTAGAGCTGCTAGAAAGCGTACGTGACGAGCAGGAAGGGCTTTCAGAGCAGCCGGTTCTCGTCTTGCACAGTCGCCACACATCCGCACTTTTAGTGCCTCAGAACCCCGGACAGCTTGCAAAACACGGCTGTAACTGTCCCAGCGCAAGCTGTTCAGGAAAGCACAGAAACGCGATGTTCGCGTGCTTTTAGCGCTGCTCGCAAGAAGCCTCCGGAGCAGGCACTTCTCGTGCAGCAACAACCGTGCCTGCTACGATCTTTCCTAGCCTCTTTTCCTCCGGGCAGCCGGCTTGAGCTGATGTGAAGTGTTGGTGGGCAAATCATCCAGAGAAGCGTCGCAATGCTTCTGGGCTGTTAGCAAGAGCTTTCCTTGCTGAGCCTTTTCACGTTGGAGATTAGCTGGACATTTGCCGGTTTAGTGCCTTGTTTCTTCTGCGCAGCTTGCACAAAGCTCATTGCGGCTTTCGCGGTTCGAGTTGTGCATCGCCGGAGCTCTGCGGGAAAGAGCGAGAGAAGAGCCGCGAAAGCTCCGAGTGCGGCCAGCTCGCGTGTAGCCGCGAATGTGCGCTGTTCGCCGGTTGCAGGGCGACTGCCTTCTGCGCGGCTGCTTCCAAGTTGACGGTAACTGCCAGCGTGCTAGCTGTGTAGGACAGTGAAGAGGCTGACGCGTGTGTGTCCGTAGAGCTGCTAGAAAGCGTACGTGACGAGCAGGAAGGGCTTTCAGAGCAGCCGGTTCTCGTCTTGCACAGTCGCCACACATCCGCACTTTTAGTGCCTCAGAACCCCGGACAGCTTGCAAAACACGGCTGTAACTGTCCCAGCGCAAGCTGTTCAGGAAAGCACAGAAACGCGATGTTCGCGTGCTTTTAGCGCTGCTCGCAAGAAGCCTCCGGAGCAGGCACTTCTCGTGCAGCAACAACCGTGCCTGCTACGATCTTTCCTAGCCTCTTTTCCTCCGGGCAGCCGGCTTGAGCTGATGTGAAGTGTTGGTGGGCAAATCATCCAGAGAAGCGTCGCAATGCTTCTGGGCTGTTAGCAAGAGCTTTCCTTGCTGACCCTTTTCACGTTGGAGATTAGCTGGACATTTGCCGGTTTAGTGCCTTGTTTCTTCTGCGCAGCTTGCACAAAGCTCATTGCGGCTTTCGCGGTTCGAGTTGTGCATCGCCGGAGCTCTGCGGGAAAGAGCGAGAGAAGAGCCGCGAAAGCTCCGAGTGCGGCCAGCTCGCGTGTAGCCGCGAATGTGCGCTGTTCGCCGGTTGCAGGGCGACTGCCTTCTGCGCGGCTGCTTCCAAGTTGACGGTAACTGCCAGCGTGCTAGCTGTGTAGGACAGTGAAGAGGCTGACGCGTGTGTGTCCGTAGAGCTGCTAGAAAGCGTACGTGACGAGCAGGAAGGGCTTTCAGAGCAGCCGGTTCTCGTCTTGCACAGTCGCCACACATCCGCACTTTTAGTGCCTCAGAACCCCGGACAGCTTGCAAAACACGGCTGTAACTGTCCCAGCGCAAGCTGTTCAGGAAAGCACAGAAACGCGATGTTCGCGTGCTTTTAGCGCTGCTCGCAAGAAGCCTCCGGAGCAGGCACTTCTCGTGCAGCAACAACCGTGCCTGCTACGATCTTTCCTAGCCTCTTTTCCTCCGGGCAGCCGGCTTGAGCTGATGTGAAGTGTTGGTGGGCAAATCATCCAGAGAAGCGTCGCAATGCTTCTGGGCTGTTAGCAAGAGCTTTCCTTGCTGAGCCTTTTCACGTTGGAGATTAGCTGGACATTTGCCGGTTTAGTGCCTTGTTTCTTCTGCGCAGCTTGCACAAAGCTCATTGCGGCTTTCGCGGTTCGAGTTGTGCATCGCCGGAGCTCTGCGGGAAAGAGCGAGAGAAGAGCCGCGAAAGCTCCGAGTGCGGCCAGCTCGCGTGTAGCCGCGAATGTGCGCTGTTCGCCGGTTGCAGGGCGAGTGCCTTCTGCGCGGCTGCTTCCAAGTTGACGGTAACTGCCAGCGTGCTAGCTGTGTAGGACAGTGAAGAGGCTGACGCGTGTGTGTCCGTAGAGCTGCTAGAAAGCGTACGTGACGAGCAGGAAGGGCTTTCAGAGCAGCCGGTTCTCGTCTTGCACAGTCGCCACACATCCGCACTTTTAGTGCCTCAGAACCCCGGACAGCTTGCAAAACACGGCTGTAACTGTCCCAGCGCAAGCTGTTCAGGAAAGCACAGAAACGCGATGTTCGCAAGAAGCCTCCGGAGCAGGCACTTCTCGTGCAGCAACAACCGTGCCTGCTACGATCTTTCCTAGCCTCTTTTCCTCCGGGCAGCCGGCTTGAGCTGATGTGAAGTGTTGGTGGGCAAATCATCCAGAGAAGCGTCGCAATGCTTCTGGGCTGTTAGCAAGAGCTTTCCTTGCTGAGCCTTTTCACGTTGGAGATTAGCTGGACATTTGCCGGTTTAGTGCCTTGTTTCTTCTGCGCAGCTTGCACAAAGCTCATTGCGGCTTTCGCGGTTCGAGTTGTGCATCGCCGGAGCTCTGCGGGAAAGAGCGAGAGAAGAGCCGCGAAAGCTCCGAGTGCGGCCAGCTCGCGTGTAGCCGCGATGATGCGCTGTTCGCCGGTTGCAGGGCGACTGCCTTCTGCGCGGCTGCTTCCAAGTTGACGGTAACTGCCAGCGTGCTAGCTGTGTAGGACAGTGAAGAGGCTGACGCGTGTGTGTCCGTAGAGCTGCTAGAAAGCGTACGTGACGAGCAGGAAGGGCTTTCAGAGCAGCCGGTTCTCGTCTTGCACAGTCGCCACACATCCGCACTTTTAGTGCCTCAGAACCCCGGACAGCTTGCAAAACACGGCTGTAACTGTCCCAGCGCAAGCTGTTCAGGAAAGCACAGAAACGCGATGTTCGCGTGCTTTTAGCGCTGCTCGCAAGAAGCCTCCGGAGCAGGCACTTCTCGTGCAGCAACAACCGTGCCTGCTACGATCTTTCCTAGCCTCTTTTCCTCCGGGCAGCCGGCTTGAGCTGATGTGAAGTGTTGGTGGGCAAATCATCCAGAGAAGCGTCGCAATGCTTCTGGGCTGTTAGCAAGAGCTTTCCTTGCTGACCCTTTTCACGTTGGAGATTAGCTGGACATTTGCCGGTTTAGTGCCTTGTTTCTTCTGCGCAGCTTGCACAAAGCTCATTGCGGCTTTCGCGGTTCGAGTTGTGCATCGCCGGAGCTCTGCGGGAAAGAGCGAGAGAAGAGCCGCGAAAGCTCCGAGTGCGGCCAGCTCGCGTGTAGCCGCGAATGTGCGCTGTTCGCCGGTTGCAGGGCGAGTGCCTTCTGCGCGGCTGCTTCCAAGTTGACGGTAACTGCCAGCGTGCTAGCTGTGTAGGACAGTGAAGAGGCTGACGCGTGTGTGTCCGTAGAGCTGCTAGAAAGCGTACGTGACGAGCAGGAAGGGCTTTCAGAGCAGCCGGTTCTCGTCTTGCACAGTCGCCACACATCCGCACTTTTAGTGCCTCAGAACCCCGGACAGCTTGCAAAACACGGCTGTAACTGTCCCAGCGCAAGCTGTTCAGGAAAGCACAGAAACGCGATGTTCGCGTGCTTTTAGCGCTGCTCGCAAGAAGCCTCCGGAGCAGGCACTTCTCGTGCAGCAACAACCGTGCCTGCTACGATCTTTCCTAGCCTCTTTTCCTCCGGGCAGCCGGCTTGAGCTGATGTGAAGTGTTGGTGGGCAAATCATCCAGAGAAGCGTCGCAATGCTTCTGGGCTGTTAGCAAGAGCTTTCCTTGCTGAGCCTTTTCACGTTGGAGATTAGCTGGACATTTGCCGGTTTAGTGCCTTGTTTCTTCTGCGCAGCTTGCACAAAGCTCATTGCGGCTTTCGCGGTTCGAGTTGTGCATCGCCGGAGCTCTGCGGGAAAGAGCGAGAGAAGAGCCGCGAAAGCTCCGAGTGCGGCCAGCTCGCGTGTAGCCGCGAATGTGCGCTGTTCGCCGGTTGCAGGGCGACTGCCTTCTGCGCGGCTGCTTCCAAGTTGACGGTAACTGCCAGCGTGCTAGCTGTGTAGGACAGTGAAGAGGCTGACGCGTGTGTGTCCGTAGAGCTGCTAGAAAGCGTACGTGACGAGCAGGAAGGGCTTTCAGAGCAGCCGGCTCTCGTCTTGCACAGTCGCCACACATCCGCACTTTTAGTGCCTCAGAACCCCGGACAGCTTGCAAAACACGGCTGTAACTGTCCCAGCGCAAGCTGTTCAGGAAAGCACAGAAACGCGATGTTCGCGTGCTTTTAGCGCTGCTCGCAAGAAGCCTCCGGAGCAGGCACTTCTCGTGCCCCACAGTTTTGAGGAATCAGCTAGCAAAGGACTTGGAATCATGGGAACCACCTTCAGAAGAAGGGAAGGTGTTACAGTATGTAGACGACCTTCTTATTGCAACCAGAACCAAAGAATCCTGTGTCATTTGGACCGTGAGTCTGTTAAATTTCCTGGGACTACAGGGATATCGGGTTTCTAAGAAAAAGGCACAGGCGTTGTTACAACCCCAGGTCACGTACCTGGGGTACGAGATCAGTGCCGGACAACGGATCCTAGGACAAGCCCGGAAAGAGGCCATATGCCAAAGCCCCCGACCACAAACTATAAAGGAACTACGGACATTCTTAGGAATGACAGGGTGGTGCCAACTTTGGATATGTGATTATGGTCTGCCTGTTTAAGCCACTCTATTCCCTGATAGCAGCTAACCAAAAGGATCTCCAGTGGGATGCTGAGTCAGATCGAGCCTTCCATCAGCTGAAGAAAGCCCTGATGTCGGCATCAGCATTGGGACTTCCTGATGTGAGTAAGCCATTTTTTCTATTTTCCCACGAAAAACAAGGAATGGCACTAGGAATATTGGCACAAGATTTGGGACCATACAGACGGGCGGTAGCATACTTCTCCAAACAGCTGGATGCCGCTGCGAAAGGGTGGCTGTTCTGGTTTTGTTAGTGGGGGGGTGCTAAGGTGGTAGCTTCTGTAGGAAACTGCTAGAAGTCGCTCCCCTTTGTTCAGTGGACTTGGCCGGGCCTAGGGCGGACCCACTGCTGGCCAAGGCCGAGCCAATTGGTAGCAGAATGTTCTGTGATAATGCCTCTGCTATAACATATTTAAGAAGGGGGAAACAGAAAAAAAAAAAGGGAGAGATGTGAAGCAGCTGAGCGGGGGGCAGAGAGGGGGAAGCGCGAGCCTTGTGGGCCTTGCAGGCCTCACCCTCTGGCCTCCCGCCGGGCAGCCGACTGGGCCCAACTCGGCCCGGCCTGGCTGCAAGAAGTGGAGAGGAGCAGTTGAAGTGAATAAGATGTAAAAAGGATCCTGAGAGGCGTCTGCCAGCCTGTTGCGAGGAACGGCTGCAGACGCCAAGGTCAGTGAAGAAGGAGGGGGAGGAGTAATATGGCTTCTGGCCAAGATTCCTCTGCAACTCGTGGTGACGACCATGGTGGAGCAGGTTGTCCCCCTGCAGCCCATGGAGGTCCACGGAGGGGCAGAGGTCCACCTGCAGCCTGTGGAGGACCCCACGCCGGAACAGGTAGAGGCCTGAAGGAGACTGTGCCCCGTGGAGGGCCCGCTGGGACAGCTGTTCTAGAGGGACTGCACCCTGTGGAAGAGATGACCCATGCCGGGGCAGTTTCACGGAGGACTGTGGCCCGTGGGAGGGACCCCACGCTGGAGCAGAGGAGGAATGCAAGTAGTTCTTCCCCCAACGATGACACAGAGGCGTAAAACAACGCGTGATGAACTGACTGCGACCCCCATTCCCCCCCCCCCGCCCCCGACCCCCCCTCCATGCTGCTCGGGAGGGGAAGGTAGTAGAGATAATGTTAAGCCCGGGAAGAGGGAGGAGTGGGGGGAGGTTATCTTGTTCCCTGTCTCATTCTCCTGCTAGTTTTAGAAATAAATGAGTGTTTTTCCCCAAGTCGAGTCTGTTTTGCCTGTAACGGTAACTTTACAAATTTCTTCCCGTCCTTATCTCAAACCTCGAGCCGTTTTTCTTATATCATCTCCCCCTATTCTCTCGGAGGGTGGGGGGAGCGAGAGAGAGACTGTGTAGTCTGGTCCTGATCAGGGCTGAACTGCGACAGTGGCCCAGCTGTCTGAGAGCAGTAGCAGCTGTCATTCTAAACATTCAAGAAGCCTGAAAGTTCACTCTAGGCCAGAAAATGACTGTCCTAGTTTCCCAGACTGTATCTGCGGTCCTTGAAGCAAAAGGAGGGCATTGGCTTTCCCCACAAAGGTTCCTGAAATATCAAGCTATAATGGTTGAACAGGATGATGTTGAAATCGTGACCACAAACATCATCAATCCGGCCTCATTCCTTGATGGGAACATCGGGGAGCCGGTGAGTCATGACTGCTTGGAAACAATTGAAACCATGTATTCTAGTCGAACGGATCTTAAAGATGTCCCTGTCGATGGAGCCGAACATTGGTTCACCGATGGAAGCAGCTATATGTTAAATGGAAGGCGACATTCCGGATATGCTGTTACCACTTTTGAAAAGGTGATAGAGTCCAGGCCACTATCAGCCGACGTCTCAGCCCAAAAGGCCGAGATCATAGCCCTTACCTGAGCCCTGGAGAGAGCCCAGGGAAGGACTGTAAACATTTGGACTGACCCTAAATATGCCTTTGGGGTGGTACATGCCCATGGAGCAATATGGAAGGAAAGAGGACTGTTAAATTCTCATGGAAAAACCATCAAACACGCAGAAGGGATTTTGAAAATCCTGAATGCAGTCCAGCTTCCCAAAAAGGTGGCAATTATGCATATTAAAGCACACCAGAAAGTGAGCACAGAATTGGAAAGAGGAAATGAGCTGGCAGATAGGGAAGCAAAACAAGCAGCTAGAGAAACAATCAAGGTAGAGGGTGCGCTAATACCTGATGGACAGGTATTTCTAGAAGGTAAACCAGAATACACAAAGGAAGTCGGCAAACTTATTAATGATCTAAAGGGGTCATATAATGAGGAAGGGTGGGCCAATTACTACCCCTCACACGGGAGGGTAGTAATTCCCTCCTACATGATATGGTCAGTAGTCCGAGAAGAACATAGAAAAAGACACTGGGGGGAGGGGGGGGCAGAAGCCCTATATAAAGATCTCATCAGGAACATAATAGCGTGAAACTTAGACACTACCGTTAGACAAGTAACTCAACAATGTGATCTTTGTCTCCAGACTAATCCTAAAGTTGTAAAAGGGCCGAAACTTGAAAAAATCGGAAAGGGGAATGGTCCGGGACAACGTTGGCAGATTGATTTCTCAGAACTCCCTAGAAAAGGGGGGTATCGATACTTATTAGTACTTACGGATACCTTTTCAGGCTGGCCAGAAGCTTTCCCGTGCGGAACTGCTAAAGCCTGGGAAGTAACCAAAATACTGCTCCAGGAAATAGTACCTAGGTTTGGAGTCGCAGCAGTAATGTCATCGGATAGAGGACCACATTTTGTGTCCAGAATAGTACAAGCAATTAGCCACCATCTAGGGATAGAGTGGCAATTACATACCTCTTACCGACCACAATCAAGTGGCCAGGTGGAGAAAATGAATCACCTAATCAAACAACAGATTGTCAAGTTGGGTCAGGAAACTAATCTAACTTTACCATTAGCTCTTATACGAATACGAACCAGACCAAGAGCAAGAGAAGGGCTTAGTCCATTCGAAATTCTATATGGACGACCCTATGGGGTACAAAAGGGAACGTCTTCACAAATTGGTGAAGAAATAATGACCTCCTATATGGTGGCACTAAACAAACAATTAAAAAGAATTGAAAAACATGCAATGGGAACACATCGTAGGGGTCTGGATGGGCCTGTTCACGATATACAACCAGGGGACTATGTATATGTTAAGTCTCTTACAGAAAAAACTCTGGAACCACAGTGGGCCGGACCTTTTCAAGTCCTCCTCTCCACCTACACGGCAATTAAGGTAAAGGGACAGAACTCCTGGATACACCATACTCGGATCAAGAGAGCCTCTGCAACCTTGTGGAAAGTAACTCCAGACAACAACGAAGACTTGAGACTTAAACTCGTTCGAACGGATAAGGGCGGGAACAGTGCAGTAGTGAACCGGAGGGACACCACAGCAAACGATACCGGACAAAGAAACCGGGACCGGCCAGTAACTAATCTCGCCCAAATCTGTCATCGGTACAGTTTATATCTTATTTGTCATTTTATTATAGGAAATATAAAACCCATTTTAGCAGGTCACCAAAGGCAGTACATTATCTACAGAAGTAGCTGTACTAATCCACTAGACCAACTAAATCCTAAAATGACCAATTGTTTAATTGGAATTGTGATTGGGCTTACAATATTTTCCTGCATCTTACCACCAACTTGTAATCAAAAGGACACCAAATGGCCGTGGTCTCACGCCTCCCTTGGGTTTACAGGAAGCATGGGACCACCTTTTAAACGGTCGGGCTTAAACTTGGCCACTGTGGTTATGCACAAAATGGAAATGTACTCAGGGCATGAGTGGGGCTGGGACAGAGGCAACAGGGATCCTTAATACTATGGTGCGCCCCGTTGTGATCTTATTGATTAGCTTAGGGGTTTTATTAATATTAACTATTGTGCTGTACCTATGGGTTTGGAGAATGTTTAAGAAAGTAACACTGTCGTAGTTCAGCCCCGATCAGGACCAGACTACGCAGTCTCTCTCTCACTCCTCCCACCCTCCGAGAGAACAGGGGGAGATAATGTAAGGAAAAACGGCTCGAGGTTTGAGATAAGGACAGGGAGAAATCCTTAAATTTACCGTCACAGGCAAAACAGACTCGACTTGGGGAAAACTATTCATTTATTACTACAAACAGCAAGATAATGAGACAGAGAACAAGATAACCTCCCTCCACCCCTCCCTCTTCCCAAGCTTAACATCGAGCGATATAAAACCGGGAAGGGGGCAGGGCCACCCGGTTTTTCACTGAGGGGGCGGGGCCATCGCGGCTGCACCCCCCGCCTAGGCCCCGCCCCCCTCCCCCGGCCAGGCGGCGTTCACTGGAAGGGGCTGCACGACAAGGACGACGCCGGCGCCTACGCCATGGCCAGCGTCTCCGGCAGCGACGAGGGCTGAGCCCCCGCGGACGGCCCCGTGCCGGGAGGAAGCCCCGCCCACCCCCTTCCTCCGAGGAAGAGGAGGGGACGGCGCTGCTTTGCCAGCGCGGCATGGGCCACGAGTAAAAACTCCCCTGGGCCCCTTCCCGCCTCTCATCTCTGCCCAGCGTTCTGTCCCAAGATGGCCGCCGTGGGCGGGGCCATCGCGGGTCTTGAGAGCTCAACCAGGTTGGCCAACCCAACGTGGCCCCGCCCATAAGCTGGGGGGGTGGGGGGCGGAGCTCACTCGGGTCTCACCTTGCCGCCATTGGACACCGGAGGTCTTCCCTCGCCGCCATTGGGTGTCTCGGGTCGTCCCTCGCCGCGATTGGGTGTCTCGGGTCCTCCCTCGCCGTGGGTGGGGCGACCCCCAAAATGGCCTCCTTGCCCCACAAAATGCGCTCTCGCCCCCGAAAGTGGTCTCCTGCCCCATAACTGGGCCTTCTACCCCCCAAAATGGCGTCCTGCCCCCCAAAATGCTCTCTTGCCCCCGAAAGTGGCCCCCTGCCCCACAACTGGGCCTTCTACCCCTCCAAAATGGCGTCCTGCCCCCATAAAATGGCGTCCTGCTGTTATAGTTTATCTGCCCTCTTTGTCCAATTAACTGACAGAGATTGGCCAATTAAAAATTTGGTTTATTAAAGCAAGCGACCAGTAAGCAAAACAGCGCTGGGCGGCCGGGGAGTCTCCTGCTCCGCCAACGGCGCGCGCCGAGATAGCAAACCGCCCCATTCTTATACAGTAAAAACAATAAATATTCCGTTGATGCTTATACATATTCATTACCTAAACCCACCTACTCTCGCTTCGTATGCTAATTAGCTTATCAGTCCTTCGTGCTTGCGCAAATTCTCCCAGGAATTGTGGGCGAGGGTCTTCGGGGGTCTTTTGGGAGGAAGGCCGTAGGTCTTCTTCACGGTGTACTTTTCACCTTTGCCTGGAATGTGCTGTTCCCACAAGTTGGCAGTGTCCTTATCAGTCTGAGCCGATTCGTGTCCTTCTTGAACAAGGAGATTTATGTGATGGGTGCCATCCTGTTCTCGAATCCTTGCTCCTTTTAATCACTCCCTCCCTCCCTCGAGATAATGTGAGACTGTTTCTTGCTCCAAACCAGACTTCCCCCTCCCACTAATTGCTTCTTCAAACTATATGGTTAGAAAGTTACTGGTTTTATACCCTTCATCTTTATGAGCCCCCCCCCGCTCCCTCCTTTCGCAGTCCTGCATGCCGTTTTTACATAGCCAGGTGCCTGTGGCTGACCTTGTGTATTTAATGTAACTTTCTTGTGGCCGACTTTGTGTATTTCATATAACTCTCCATTGTTCTGACAAGGTTTGATGAACAAACAGCTCACAGTTTATTACAATCCCCCCTTTTTCTTTTCACTATTTTGTTCATCAAATCGCTTAAGCACCTGCTGGCTCAAAATGAGGGTCTCCTCCACCTCCGGTATTCCTCCCAGAGGTTCATGCTTGGCTCTCATAAGCATCAAATGAGCTGCTTCCAATCTGTTTTTTACAATTGTAACTACTCTATTGAATATACAGGGTCCAAAAGTTAATACCAGTATTAATATAATCAAGGGTCCTGCAATGGTAGATAGTAATGCGGTAAGCCAAGGAGAGTGGTTAAACCAGGACTCATACCAGCTTTGTTGCGTTTCTTGTTCTCGTTTTCGTTTTTCTAGGCCTTCCCGAAGTTTTGTCATAGTATCCCTTACAATCCCTGTGTGATCAGCATATACACAACATTGTTCTCCCAAGGCAGCACATAGCCCACCTTGTTGTAGAAACATTAAATCTAACCCCCTTCGGTTTTGTAGCACCACCTCTGATAATGATCTAACAGATTTTTCCAAGGCAGTTATTGATTGTTCAATTCTTACCAAGTCTTCGTCTACTGCTATTCTAAGTGATTGAAATTTCTGATTTTGTTGGACCAATGACGTTATTCCTGTGCCCGCGCCTGTTGCTCCTACAGCTATCAAAGTGGCTATTGTCAAAGCCGTAAAGGTAAATGGTTCTCGTTTCTGTAAGTGGTGACTCTGGGTATTCTGGTTATTATGCACAAATTCCTCAGGGTGGTATATGATCCGGGGGATTATCATCACTTGGATGCAATATTCCTCATATTCGTTGAACAATTTAAGAGATAAACAGGGAGTGATTCCAGTTTTGGAGCAGATCCATTTGGTGTTACGGGCTGGTATTAGCCAATCAGCAGGGGGCTTCCCTTTCAGGGAAGCTCTTATCTTGCATAATTTATTTTTCTCTGGGGGTACATTCCCAATACATCTCCCTTGTCCCGATACATGTTGCATCGTCAGGCCTGGTTTTCGACCTTCAGAATCCCATAAACATTGTGTTGGGTTTGAACCATTTACCCTTTTCGCCTTTGAGTGGATGCCTATTGCCTCATAGAAGGGAGGTCTAGTATCGCAACACACCCAGCAATGTTTGTGTTTGTGTGGTTTGTGTGATTTAATTTGGGTTTGTGTGGTTTAATACCAGGTAACTGGCTTGCATCAGTTTCCAAAGAGGGTTATCCCCAGAGTTTTCGTCAGGGGTTTGGATGGCTTGGGTACTATTCATTACAATAACTTTCGTTACATCACCCTCTGTTTCCTTGACCAAACTATCAGTCAATGTCTGGTCGGGGTCTGTTTTCTTAGCCAAATCATCAGTCAGGACCTGCTTGGGGCCTACTGGCAGTGGATCATTCGAGGCTGGTTTCTTTTTAATGTGTATTAGCCCACCTCTATCTTGCCCTAGTTCCTTATTATAACGAACTCCCCAAGTTCTTCCTACTAGCCAGCTAGGGTCCTGAGGTCGGGTCACATTCAAGTGCCAGTAGTTGCAACTCCACTTTGCGATACTGACAGACCCACTTCTATCCAGTGTACGTACCACTTGCGGCTTACATCCATAAGGGGCCCAAGATACCTTCAAGAAGGGATCTTTTCCAGGCTCTGGAATCCACCGGTTAGCAATTGTTTCACAACCCCAGTATGCGCAAAAATGTTGTCCTGGTTGGTTACAATACGATTTCCCAGGGTTAGAGCTCGGGCATAGATAAAATGGTGTACCTTCATTTTTACACGCTCCATCTACTGGCGCTAACTGACACAGAGTGGTCTTAAAGGCAGGGGCCCCTGGAGTTATTATAGTTTGTATGACTTTATCATCATCAATGCCCACTTGATGCAGTGTCCATTCGAATGGCTGATGAGCTTGGTGGCTCCGTTTCCCCCATGTTTGTGGTAACATTAAAAACAGAATAGTCAGGACGTACCGAAAAGGGTGAAGCCTCCAATTTTGTTTTAAGCCAATTTGACTAGTGCCTTTTTCCCATTTGGAACCTCGGGGCCTTTTCACTTGGAGGGCCTTTAAATCATCTGCAGTGACAGGGGTCAGTTCTCCACAGCACCTTGTCCCTCCACCTCGCTCGTCAACTCGGTTGCTTCGAGCTACGAGGAATGTCATCTTCTTGGTGGCAAGGACAATCTTCAGGAGAAATGTGACAGTGAATCGGCCCTCACTTATTTATTTTCTGTTCGGCTCCCGATTCTCCTGGGAGTAGCACTTTGGTATTTTATTTTTAAATTGTTTAAACGAGGCTACTCCTGTTTTCGGCACTTCCAAAGATATGTAAGTTCCTTCCCTGCTACTACCAAACTTATTGCTACAATTAATATGAACTATGTGACACATCACTTTTCTTAAAGGCTCATATATATAATGATAATTACAATTACAACCACAATTCTGATTTCAATATAGTCCTTACGTATCCATGTATTTTCCAGGTCTCCAAGTGTGGTTCTTCTGTAAAAAAAAGGTTAACAAGCGAAGCGTCTCCGCCTTACCGATACATGTTCATTGCTCAGTTCAATTTATTAGTCTGTCTTTTTCTTCGCAGTTTTAATTTCAAGGTATTCGGGTCTCCAGAGCTCTCCCACTGCTCCTCGGAGATGGGTCCTTTTACCCGGCTGGCATGGGTCCACCCCCGTTCAGCAGTCCGGATGGCGGTTTCTGTAGTGAGTAAAACAAGATAAGGCCCTTCCCAGCGGGGAGTTAGTGAGGACTCCTTCCATGGCCTAATTAAAACGTTATCTCCAGGTTGTATATTGTGTATTGCAATGTCCAACGGAGGCCTTTGTACTGCTAAGCCTTTATCTCGCAATTGTTTCCTCATAGACATGAGTTGGATTATGTACTGTTTCAGTTGTAAATTTTCAGCCTGGGGATGATCTCGGGGAACCTCCAAATCATAAGGCATTCCATATAACATTTCGAAAGGGGAGATTCCCACATCCGTGTGAGGTTGGATTCTAATATTTAATAAGGCTAAGGGAAGGCATTTTACCCAAGATAATTTGGTCTCCATCATTAATTTGGTCAGTTGTTTCTTTATCTCACCGTTTACCCGCTCTATTTTTCCCGAACTCTGTGGGTGCCAGGGTGTATGATATTCCCACTTGGTCCCCAAAGCAGTAAAAACTTCTTTTATGATTTTTGAAGCAAAATGTGGTCCCCTATCAGAGTCAATAGTTTCAATAGAGCCATACCTAGGTATCACATTTTCAAGCAATAGTTTTGTCACCGTTTGGGCAGTGGCCCTGACTGTTGGAAATGCTTCTACAAAGTGTGTTAAATGATCTATTATTACCAACAAATATCTATACCTGCCTACTTTCGGTAGTTCGGTGAAGTCTATCTGAATTTTGGCGAAGGGTCGGTGAGCCAAATCTCTTCCCCCTAATGGTCTTTCTCTTAATTGGTGCTTGTTCACTTTTTGGCAAATTAGGCAATCTCCAATTATTCTTTTTGCTATATTATATACCCCAATGCAAGCATATTTTATGGCAAATTGATCTACTAGTGCTTGAACCCCCCAGTGGGTGTTTTCATGGTACTTGCGCATGATTCTTATAGCCATAGTTTTTGAAATGACCTCTCGTCCATCAGGAAGTTCCCATTCTCCAGATTTGACTTCCCTTGCCCCCATTCGGACTAACTTGTCTTTCTCCTGCACAGTGAAGCTGTACAGGTGGTACTCTTCCCCATGCGCACAACAAAACTGATAATTAGGATTCGCACAGCTACAATGAAGTGTGCTCTTCCAACAATCCTTGCAAGGAAACTTTCTATCTTTCTTTTCCTTGAAGATCATTAAAGCCGCTCGTTTTGCTTCTTGATCTGCTAGATTGTTTCCCCTTGTCAGTGGAGTTAATCCCCGCTGATGCCCTTTTAAATGGACCACTGCTATTCCTACCGGCCTCCGTAAAGCCTGCAAAATTTCAATTATTAACTCCTGATGAACCAATCCCTTTCCCTGGGAATTTATTAAGCCTCTTTCTTCCCAAGTTTTCCCAAATGTATGCACTATTCCAAAGGCATATTTGGAATCCGTATAGATGGTGCCGATTTTTCCTTCTAATAATTGTAAAGCTCTTAAAACTGCGTATAACTCGCATGCTTGAGCCGACCAACTGGGACTCAGGGGCCCTGATTCTATTACCTTAAATGTTTTTCCATTAATTATCGCATATCCTGATTTTCTTTTCCCCTCTATTACCCGGGAAGATCCATCTACAAAAAGTTTTTCCCCATCCTCTAGCTCTTCTTCCTCCAAATCTGGTCTAATTTTGGCTTGTTCTTCAATAGTGTGCAGGCAATCATGAGTTATCTCCTCTGACGGTTCCCCGTACAGAAATTGTGCTGGATTCTGTAAACCAGTAACTTCAAGTTCTAGTTTAGGTGAAGATATCAGGATACCCTCGTACTTCAGGAGCCTGGCATCAGTAATCCACTTTTCAGCTTTCTGTTGTAAAATTCCTCTAATATTGTGGGGTGATAATACTTTCAGTTCTCCCCCAAAGGTAACTTTGTGAGCCTCTTCCACTAGCAGAGCCGCAGCCACTATAGCTTGTAGGCAGATAGGCCATCCTCTGCTTACAGGGTCTAACAATTTAGAAAGGTATCCTACAGGCTTTTTCTTCCCTGCCCATTCTTGCACTAACACCCCATATGCTGTTCCTTCATCAACATTAATAAATAAATAAAATGGTTTCTTGACATCCGGTAAACTCAAAACAGGAGTGTTTACCAAATCCATTTTTAAAACTTCCAATTGTTCATCATCATCCTTAGACCATTTTAATAGGCCATCCTTAGATATCTTAGCATATAAAAATTTTACTTTCCTACTATAGCCTTCAATCCATTGTCTACAATATCCCAAAAGGCCCAGCAATTGTCTGATCTGTCTCTTAGTTTTTGGAGCCGGCAATGATAATATGCCCTGAACTCTTTCTGGGTCTAACTTCTTAGTTCCTTTACTCAATCTGTGCCCTAAATATTTCACTTCCTTTTCGACAAATTGCAGTTTTGATTTCGACACCTTTAATCCCTGTAAACTTAAAAAATTTAACAACCTAATACTCTCCTCCCTAACTGCCTCCTCATCGCTGCCGGCCAACAGTAAATCGTCCACATACTGGACAAGGGTCACCCCCCCACCTAATTCGTACCCCCTCAATATTTGTTCTAATGCCTGTCCAAACAAATTTGGAGACTTGGTGAACCCTTGAGGTAAAGCGGTCCACCGTAATTGTTGTTTTCTGTAAGTGTCCGGGTCTTCCCATTCAAAAGCAAAATAATCCCTGCAATCTTTCTTTAAGGGGCATGCCCAGAAGGCATCCTTTAAATCAATTACACTATACCACTGATCATTGGGGCCCAGCTGGCTTAAAAGTGTATGAGGGTTTGCCACTACAGGGAATCTGGTAACCGTTCATTTGTTAATTTCTCGTAAATCATGCACTAATCTGTATGTCCCATCAGGTTTCTTTACAGGTAAGATGGGGGTGTTAAAAGGGGACATGCAAGGTTCTAATATTCCTTTTTCAATTAACCTTTGAATCTCAGGTTTCAATCCCTGTCTCCCCTCCATCGGTAGGGGGTATTGTTTTATTCTCACTGGTATTTCTGGGTTTCTTATTGTCACTGAAAAAGGTTCAATATCCAATTTTCCAATGGTCTCCGGAGTGTACCATACCTCAGGGTTTATTTTCCCCTCATCAACTGTCCGTAAAGGACACAACTTAATTCTTAGTTCATTTTTTATGACTTCTAAGCCAATCCCTAATTCTATCATTAAATCTCTGCCCAATAAGTTATAGTCCGCCTCAGGCACTAACAGCAAGGACCCCACCCCAAATTTAGAATCACTTTCCAAAACCACATTTTTTATTACGGGAACCCCAAAAGGCTCTCCTTTTGCTCCAATAACTTCTACTTTCTCCGAGGATGTCCCACACCCCCGGGGCAATTTTTGAACAGTAGATCTTTCTGCTCCAGAGTCCACTAGGAACTCTATTTCTTATCGCTGGGGACCCACTTTTAATGCCAGCAACTCAAGTGCCAGCAACTCAAGCTCTTGCTGCTCCTCACCGCCCATTCCCAGCGCATCTACAGCACCACAGACATCGGGGCTCCGGGCTTTCCCTGACGAACAGGGCTTCGACCTTTACCACCAGCTGAACCTGGGCGCCCACTGAAAGTAAAACCCCGAAAAATCACGAACGTCGGACGATTCCTCCCACACAGAAAGTGCCAGCAACTCAAGCTCTTGCTGCTACTCACCGGACTTTGGCAGTGCATCTACAGCACCACAGACATCGGGGCTCCGGGCTTTCCCTGACCAACAGGGCTTCGACCTTTACCACCAGCTGCACCTGGGCTCCCACTGAAAAGAACCCCGAAAAATCACAAACGTCGGACGATTGCTCCCACACCAAAAGTGCCAGCAACTCAAGCTCTTGCTGCTACTCACCGGACTTTGGCAGTGCATCTACAGCACCACAGACATCGGGGCTCCGGGCTTTCCCTGACCAACAGGGCTTCGACGTTTACCACCAGTTGCACCTGGGTGCCCACTGAAAAAAAACACAAAAAATCACAAACGTCGGACGATTGCTCCCACACCGAAAGTGCCAGCCTGTCAAGCTCTAGCTGCTCCTCACCAGCCATTCCCAGTGCATCTACAGCACCACAGACATCGGGGCTCTGGGCTTTCCCTGACGAACAGGGCTTAGAAGTTTACTACCAGCTGAACCTGGGCGCCCACTGGAAAAAAAATCCCCAAATATCACGAACGTCGGACGATTGCTCCCACACCGAAAGTGCCAGCCAGTCAAGCTTTTGCTGCTCCTCCCTGGCCATTGGCAGCGCATGTACAGCACCACAGACATCGGGGCTCCGGGCTTTCCCTGACGAACAGGGCTTCGACATTTACCACCAGCTGCACCTGGTTACCCACTGAAAAAAAACCCCGAAGAATCACGAACGTCGGACGATTGCTCCCACACCGAAAGTGCCAGCCAGTCAAGCTCATGCTGCTTCTCACCAGCCATTCCCAGCGCATCTACAGCACGACAGACATCGGGGATCCGGGCTTTCCCTGACCAACAGGGCTTCGACATTTACCACCAGCTGCACCTGGGCCCCCACTGAAAAGAACCCCGAAAAATCACGAACGTCGGACGATTGCTCCCACACCGAAAGTGCCAGCCAGTCAAGCTCTTGCTGCTCCTCACCGGCCATTCCCAGCGCATCTACAGCACCACAGACATCGGGGCTCCGGGCTTTCCCTGACAAACAGGGCTTCGACGTTTACCACCAGCTGCACCTGGGCACCCACTGAAATAAAACCCCGAAAAATCAAAAACGTCGGACGATTGCTCCCACACCGAAAGTGCCAGACAGTCAAGCTCTTGCTGTTCCTCACCGGCCATTGGCAGCGCATCTACAGCACCACAGACATCGGGGCTCTGGGCTTTCCCGGACCAACAGGGCTTCGACGTTTACCACCAGCTGAGCCTGGGCGCCAACTGAAAAGAACCCCGAAAAATCACGAACATCGGACGATTGCTCCCACACCGAAAGTGCCAGCAACTCAAGCTCTTGCTGCTCCTCACCGGACTTTGGCAGCGCATCTACAGCACCACAGACATCGGGGCTCCGGGCTTTCCCTGACCAACAGGGCTTCGACGTTTACCACTCGCTGAACCTGGGCTCCCACTGAAAAGAACCCCGAAAAATCACGAACATCGGACAATTGCTCCCACACCGAAAGTTCCAGCCAGTCAAGCTCTTGCTGCTCCTCACCGGCCACTGGCAGCGCATCTACAGCACCACAGACATCGGGGCTCTGGGCTTTCCCTGACAAACAGGGCTTCGATGTTTACCACCAGCTGAACCTGGGCGCCCATTGAAATAAAACCCCGAAAAATCACAAACGTCGGACGATTCCTCCCACACAGAAAGTGCCAGCAACTCAAGCTCTTGCTGTTCCTCACCGGACTTTGGCAGTGCATCTACAGCACCACAGACATCACGGCTCCGGGCTTTCCCTGACCAACAGGGCTTCGACGCTTACCACCAGCTGCACCTGTGCGCCCACTGAAAAAAACCCCGAAAAATCACAAACGTCGGACGATTGCTCCCACACCAAAAGTGCCAGACAGTCAAGCTCTTGCTGCTCCTCACCGGCCATTGGCAGCGCATCTACAGCACCACAGACATCGTGGCTCCGGGCTTTCCCTGACCAACAGGTCTTCGACATTTACCACCAGCTGCACCTGGGCGCCCACTGAAATAAAACCCCGAAAAATCACGAACGTCGGACGACTGCTCCCACACCCAAAGTGCCAGCCTGTCAAGGTCTTGCTGCTCCTCACCGGACAGTGGCAGTGCATCTACAACACCATAGACATCGGGGCTCCGGGCTTTCCCTGACCAACAGGGCTTCGACGTTTACCACTCGCTGAACCTGGGCTCCCACTGAAAATAACCCCGAAAAATCACGAACGTCGGACGATTGCTCCCACACCAAAAGTGCCAGCCAGTCAAGCTCATGCTGCTTCTAACCAGCCATTCCCAGCGCATCTACAGCGCCACAGACATCGGGGCTCCGGGCTTTCCCTGACCAACAGGGCTTCGACGTTTACCACCAGCTGCAGCTGGGCGCCCACTGAAATAAAAGCCCGAAAAATCACGAACGTCGGACGATTGCTCCCACAACGAAAGTGCCAGCCAGTCAAGCTCTTGCTGCTCCTCACCGGCCATTCCCAGCGCATCTACAGCACCACAGACATCGGGGCTCCGGGCTTTCCCTGACCAACAGGGCTTCGACGTTTACCACCCGCTGCACATGGGCGCCCACTAAAAAAAATAAACGAAATATCACGAACATCAGACGATTCCTGCCACACCTTAAATGCCAGCCAGTCAAGCTCATGCTGCTTCTCACCAGCCATTCCCAGCGCATCTACAGCACCACAGACATCGGGGCTCCGGGCTTTCCCTGACCAACAGGGCTTCGACGTTTACCACCAGCTGCACCTGGGCGCCCACTGAAATAAAACCCCGAAAAATCACGAACGTCGGACAATTGCTCCCACACCGAAAGTGCCAGACAGTCAACCTCTAGCTGCTCCTCACCGGGCATTACCAGCGCATCTAAAGCACCACAGACATCGCGGCTCCGGGCTTTCCCTGACCAACAGGGCTTCGACATTTACCACCAGCTGCACATGGGCGCCCACTGAAAAAAAAAACCCTAAAAAATCAAAAACGTCGGACAATTGCTCCCACACCGAAAGTGCCAGCCAGTCAAGCTCTTGCTGCTCCTCCCCAGCCATTGGCAGCGCATCTACAGCACCACAGACATCGGGGCTCCGGGCTTCCCTGACCAACAGGCCTTCGACATTTACCACCAGCTGAACCTGGGCGCCCACTGAAAAGAACCCCGAAAAATCACGAACGTCGGACGATTGCTCCCACACCGAAATTGCCAGCCAGTCAAGCTGTAGGTGCTCCTCACCTTCCATTCCCAGCGCATCTACAGCACCACAGACATCGGGGCTCCGGGCGTTGCCTGACCAACAGGGCTTAGAAGTTTATTACCAGCTGAACCTAGGCGCCCACTCGAAAAAAAATCCCCAAATATCACGAACGTCGGACGATTGCTCTCACACCAAAAGTGCCAGCAACTCAAGCTCTTGCTACCCCTCACCGGCCATTCCCGGCGCATCTACAGCACCACAGACATCGGGGCTCCGGGCTTTCCCTGACGAACAGGGCTTCGACGTTTACCACCAGCTGCACCTGGGCTCCCACTGAAATAAAACCCCGAAAAATCATGAACGTCGGACGATTGCTCCCCCACCAAAAGTGCCAGCACCTCAAACTCTTGCTGCTCCTCACCGGACTTTGGCAGTGCATCTACAGCACCACAGACATCGGGGCTCCGGGCTTTCCCTGACCAACAGGGCTTCGACGTTTACCACCAGCTGCACCTGGGCTCCCACTGAAATAAAACCCCGAAAAATCACGAACGTCGGACGATTGCTCCCACAGCAAAAGTGCCAGCCAGTCAAGCTCTTGCTACCCCTCACCGGCCATTCCCAGCGCATCTACAGCACCACAGACATCGGGGATCCGGGCTTTCCCTGACCAAAAGGGCTTCGACGTTTACCACCAGTTGCACCTGGGCACCCACTGAAAAAAAAAACCCCCAAAATCACAAACATCAGACGATTGCTCCCACACCGAAAGTGCCAGCCAGTCAAGGTCTTTGTGCTCCTCACCGGCCATTGGCGGCGCATCTACAGCACCACAGACATCGGGGCTCCGGGCTTTCCCTGACCAACAGGGCTTTGACGTTATACCACCCGCTGCACCTCGGCACCCACTGAAAAAAATAAACGAAAAATCATGAACATCGGACGATTGCTCCCACACCGAAAGTGCCAGCAACACAAGCTCTTCCTGCTCCTGACCGCCCATTCCCAGCGCATCTAGAGCACCACAGACATCGCGGCTCCGGGCTTTCCCTGACCAACAGGCCTTTGACATTTACCACCAGCTGCACCTGGTTGCCCACTGAAAAAAAACCCTGAAAAATCAAAAACGTCGGACGATTGCTCCCACACCAAAAGTGCCAGACAGTCAAGCTCTTGCTGCTCCTCACCTCCCATTGGCAGCGCATGTACAGCACCACAGACATCGGGGCTCCGGGCTTTCCCTGACCAACAGGGCTTCGACGTTTACCACTAGCTAAACCTGGGCTCCCACTAAAAAAAAATCCCGAAAAATCAAAAACGTCCGACGATTCCTGCCACACCGAAAGTGCCAGCCTATCAAGCTCTTGCTGCTCGTCCCCGGCCATTGGCAGCACAACTACAGCACCAAAGACATCGCGGCTCCGGGCTTTCCCTGAACAACAGGGCTTCGATGTTTACCACCAGCTGCAAATGGGCGCCCACTGAAATAAAACCCCGAAAAATAACAAACGTCGGACGATTCCTCCCACACCAAAAGTGCCAGACAGTCAAGCTCTTGCTGCTACTCACCGGACTTTGGCAGTGCATCTACAGCACCACAGATATCGGTGTTCTGCGCTTTACCTGACCAACAGGGCTTCGACGTTTACCACCAGCCGCACCTGGGCGCCCACTGAAAAAAATAAATGAAAAATCACGAACGTCGGACGATTGCTCCCACACCGAAAGTGCCAGCCAGTCAAGCTCTTGCTGCTCCTCACCGGCCATTGGAAGCGCATCTACAGCACCACAGACATCGGGGCTCCGGGCTTTCCCTGACCAACAGGGCTTCGACGTTTACCACCAGCTGCACCTGGGCTCCCACTGAAATAAAACCCCGAAAAATCACGAACGTCGGACGATTGCTCCCACACCAAAAGTGCCAGCCAGTCAAGCTCTTGCTGCTCCTCACCTCCCATTCCCAGCGCATCTACAGCACCACAGACATCGGGGCTCTGGGCTTTCCCTGACAAACAGGGCTTCGACATTTACCACCAGCTGCACCTGGGCGCCCACTGAAATAAAACCCCGAAAAATCACGAACATCGGACGATTGCTCCCACACCAAAAGTGCCAGCAACTTAAACTCTTGCTGCTACTCACCGGACTTTGGCAGTGCATCTACAGCACCACAGACATCGGGGTTCTGCGCTTTCCCTGACCAACAGGGCTTCGACGTTTACCACCAGCTGAACCTGGGCGCCCGCTGAAAAAAATAAAAGAAAAATCACGAACGTCGGACGATTCCTCCCACAGCAAAAGTGCCAGCCAGTCAAGCTCTTGCTGCTCCTCACCAGCCATTCCCAGCGCATCTACAGCGCCACAGACATCGCGGCTCCGGGCTTTCCCTGACCAACAGGGCTTCGACGTTTACCACCAGCTGCACCTGGTTGCCCACTGAAAAAAAAACCCTGAAAAATCAAAAACGTCGGACGATTGATCCCACACCGAAAGTGCCAGCCAGTCAAGCTCTTGCTGTTCCTCACCGGCCATTGGCAGCGCATCTACAGCACCACAGACATCGGGGCTCCGGGCTTTCCCTGACCAACAGGGCTTCGACTTTTACCATCAGCTGCACCTGGGCGCCCACTGAAAAGAACCCCGAAAAATCACGAACATCGGACGATTGCTCCCACACCGAAATTGCCAGCAACTCAAGCTCTTGCTGCTCCTCACCGGCCACTGGAAGCGCATCTACAGCACCACAGACATCGCGGCTCCGGGCTTTCCCTGACGAACCGGGCTTCGACATTTACCACCAGCTGCACCTGGGTGCCCACTGAAAAAAAAACCCCGAAAAATCACGAACGTCGGACGATTGCTCCCACACCAAAAGTGCCAGCCAGTCAAGCTCATGCTGCTTCCAACCAGCCATTCCCAGCGCATCTACAGCGCCACAGACATCGGGGCTCCGGGCTTTCCCTGACGAACCGGGCTTCGACATTTACCACCAGCTGCACCTGGGTGCCCACTGAAAAAAAAACCCCGAAAAATCACGAACGTCGGACGATTGCTCCCACACCAAAAGTGCCAGCCAGTCAAGCTCTTACTGCTCCTCACCGGAATTTGGCAGCCCATCTACAGCACCACAGACATCGGGGCTCCGGGCTTTCCCTGACCAACAGGGCTTCGACGTTTACCACCCGCTGCACACGGGCGCCCACTAAAAAAAATAAACGAAATATCACGAACATCAGAGTATTCCTGCCACACCTTAAATGCCAGCCAGTCAAGCTCATGCTGCTTCTCACCAGCCATTCCCAGCGCATCTACAGCACCACAGACATCGGGGCTCCGGGCTTTCCCTGACCAACAGGGCTTCGAAGTTTACCACCAGCTGCACCTGGGCGCCAACTGAAATAAAACCCCGAAAAATCACGAACGTCGGACAATTGCTCCCACACCGAAAGTGCCAGCCAGTCAAGCTCTTGCTGCTCCTCACCGGCCATTCCCAGCGCATCTACAGCACCACAGACATCGGGGCTCCGGGCTTTCCCTGACCAACAGGGCTTCGACATTTACCACCAGCTGCACCTGGTTATCCACTGAAAAAAAAACCCTAAAAAATCAAAAACGTCGGACAATTGCTCCCACACCAAAAGTGCCAGCCAGTCAAGCTCTTGCTGCTACTCACCGGCCATTCCCAGCGCATCTACAGCACCACAGACATCAGGGCTCTGGACTTTCCCTGACGAACAGGGCTTCGACGTTTACCACCCGCTGCACCTGGGCTCCCACTGAAAAGAACCCCCGAAAAATCACGAACATCGGACGATTGCTCCCACACCAAAAGTGCCAGCCAGTCAAGCTCTTGCTGCTCCTCCCCGGCCATTGGCAGCGCATCTACAGCACCACAGATATCGGGGCTCCGAGCTTTCCCTGACCAAGAGGGCTTCGACGTTTACCACCAGCTGAACCTGGGCGCCCAGTGAATAAAAATCCCCAAAAATCACAAACGTCCGACGATTGCTCCCACACCAAAAGTGCCAGCAACACAAGCTCTTGCTGCTCCTCACCGGCCATTGGCAGCGCATCTACAGCACCACAGACATCGGGGCTCCGGGCTTTCGCTGACAAACAGGGGTTCGACGTTTACCACCAGCTGCACCTGGGCGCCCACTGAAAAAAATAAACGAAAAATCATGAATATCGGACGATTGCTCCCACACCAAAAGTGCCAGCCTGTCAAGCTCTTGCTGCTCCTCACCGCCCATTCCCAGCGCATCTACAGCACCACAGACATCAGGGCTCTGGACTTTCCCTGACCAACAGGGCTTCGACGTTTACCACCAGCTGCACCTGGGCTCCCACTGAAAAAAAACCCCGAATAATCACAAACGTCGGACGATTGCTCCCACACCAAAAGTGCCAGCCAGTCAAGCTCTTGCTGCTCCTCACCGGCCATTGGCAGCGCATCTACAGCACCACAGACATCGGCGTTCTCCGCTTTCCCTGACCAACAGGGCTTCGACGTTTACCACCAGCTGAACCTGGGCGCCCACTGAAAAAAATAAATGAAAAATCACGAACGTCGGACGATTGCTCCCACACCAAAAGTGCCAGCCAGTCAAGCTCTTGCTGCTCCTCACCGGCCATTCCCAGCGCATCTACAGCACCACAGATACCGGGGCTCCGGGCTTTCCCTGACCAACAGAGCTTCGACGTTTACCACCAGCTGCACCAGGTCGCCCACTAAAAAGAACCCCGAAAAATCACGAACGTCGGACGATTGCTCCCACACCGAAAATGCCAGAAGCTCAAGCTCTTGCTGCTCCTCACCGGCCACTGGCAGCGCATCTACAGCACCACAGACATCGCGGCTCTGGGCTTTCCCTGACCAACAGGGCTTCGACGTTTACCACCAGCTGAACCTGGGTGCCCAGTGAATAAAAATCCCCAAAAATCACAAACGTCGGACGATTGCTCGCGCACCCAAAGTGCCAGACAGTCAAGCTCTTGCTGCTCCTCACCGGCCATGGGCAGCGCATCTACAGCACCACAGACATCGGGGCTCCGGGCTTTCCCTGACCAACAGGGCTTCGACGTTTACCACCAGCTGCACTTCGGCTCCCACTGAAAAAAAACCCCGAAAAATCACGAACGTCGGACGATTGCTCCCACACCAAAAGTGCCAGCCAGTCAAGCTCTTGCTGCTCCTCACCGGCCATTCCCAGCGCATCTACAGCACCACAGACATCGGGGCTCTGGGCTTTCCCTGACCAAAAGGGCTTCGACGTTTACCACCAGGTGTACCTGGTCGCCCACTGAAAAAATACCCCGAAAAATCACGAACGTCGGACGATTGCTCCCACACCGAATGTGCCAGCCTGTCAAGCTCTTGCTGCTCCTCACCGGCCATTCCCAGCGCATCTACAGCATCACAGGCATCGGGGCTCCGGGCTTTCCCTGACCAACAGGGCTTCGACGTTTACCACCAGCTGCACCTGGGCGCCCACTGAAAAGAACCCCGAAAAATCAGAAACGTCGGACGATTGCTCCGACACCAAAAGTGCCAGCCAGTCAAGCTCTTGCTGCTTCTCACCAGCCATTCCCAGCGCATCTACAGCACCACAGATACCGGGGCTCCGGGCTTTCCCTGACCAACAGGGCTTCGACGTTTACCACCAGCTGCACCTGGGCGCCCACTGAAATAAAACCCCGAAAAATCACGAACGTCGGACGATTGCTCCCACACCGAAAGTGCCAGCAACTCAAGCTCTTGCTGCTCCTCACCGGCCATTCCCAGCGCATCTACAGCACCACAGACATCGCGGCTCTGGGCTTTCCCTGACCAACAGGGCTTCGACATTTACCACCAGGTGCACCTGGGCGCCCACTGAAAAAAATAAACGAAAAATAACAAAAGTCGGACGATTGCTCCCACAGCGAAAGTGCCAGCCAGTCAAGCTCTTGCTGCTCCTCACCGGCCATTGGAGGCGCATCTACAGCACCACAGACATCGGGGCTCCGGGCTTTCCCTGACCAACAGGTCTTCGACGTTTACCACCCGCTGCACCTGGGCTCCCACTGAAAAGAACCCCGAAAAATCACAAACGTCGGACGATTGCTCCCACACCAAAAGTGCCAGCCAGTCAAGCTCTTCCTGCTCCTCACCGGGCATTGGCAGTGCATCTACAGCACCACAGATATCAGGGCTCCGGGCTTTCCCTGACTAACAGGGATTCGACGTTTACCACCCGCTGCACCTGGGCGCCCACTGAAAAGAACCCCGAAAAATCACGAACATCGGACGATTACTCCCACACCGAAAGTGCCAGCAACTCAAGCTCTTGCTGCTACTCACCGGCCATTCCCAGCGCATCTACAGCACTACAGACATCGGGGCTCCGGGCTTTCCCTGACCAACAGGGCTTCGACGTTTACCACCAGCTGCAGCTGGGCGCACACTGAAAAAAAACCCTGAAACATCAAAAACGTCGGACGATTGCTCCCACACCGAAAGTGCCAGCCTGTCAAGCTCTTGCTGCTCCTCACCAGCCATTCCCAGCGTATCTACAGCACCACAGACATCGGGGCTCCGGGCTTTCGCTGACCAACAGGGCTTCGACGTTTACCACCAGCTGCAGCTGGGCGCACACTGAAAAAAAACCCTGAAACATCAAAAACGTCGGACGATTGCTCCCACACCGAAAGTGCCAGCCTGTCAAGCTCTTGCTGCTGCTCACCAGCCATTCCCAGCGCATCTACAGCACCACAGACATCGGGGCTCCGGGCCTTCCCTGACCAACAGGGCTTCGACGTTTACCACCAGCTGCACCTGGGCACCCACTGAAAAAAAACCCTGAAAAATCAAAAACGTCGGACGATTGCTCCCACACCGAAAGTACCAGCAACACAAGCTCTTGCTGCTCCTCACCGGCCATTCCCAGCGCATCTACAGCACAACAGACATCGGGGCTCCGGGCTTTCCCTGACCAACAGGGCTTAGACGTTTACCACCAGCTGAACCGGGGCGCCCAGTGAAATAAAACCCCGAAAAATCACGAACGTCGGACGATTGCTCCCACACCGAAAGTGCCAGCAACATAAGCTCTTGCTTCTCCTCACCGGCCATTCCCAGCGCATCTACAGCACCACAGACATCGGGGCTCCGGGCTTTCCCTGACCAACAGGGCTTCGACGTTTACAACTAGCTAAAACTGGGCTCCCACTGGAAAAAATAAATGAAAAATCACGAACATCGGACTATTACTCCCACACCGAAAGTGCCAGCCTGTCAAGCTCTTGCTGCTCCTCACCGGCCATTCCCAGCGCATCTACAGCATCACAGATATCGGGGCTCCGACCTTTCCCTGACCAACAGGGCTTCGACGTTTACCACCAGCTGCACCTGGGCGCCCACTGAAATAAAACCCCGAAAAATCACGAACGTCCGACGATTGCTCGCACACCCAAAGTGCCAGCCAGTCAAGCTCTTGCTGCTCCTCACCGGCCATAGGCAGCACATCTACAGCAGCACGGACATCGGGGCTCCGGGCTTTCCCTGACCAACAGGGCTTCGACGTTTACCACTCGCTGAACCTGGGCACCCACTGAAAGTAAAACCCCGAAAAATCACGAACGTCGGACGATTGCTCCCACACCGAAAGTGCCAGCCTGTCAAGCTCTTGCTGCTGCTCACCAGCCATTGGCAGCGCATGTACAGCACCACAGACATCGGGGCTCCGGGCTTTCCCTGACCAACAGGCCTTCGACATTTACCATCAGCTGCACCTGGGCGCCCACTGAAAAAAATAACGAAATATCACGAACATCAGACGATTGCTCCCACACCGAAAGTGCCAGCAACTCAAGCTCATGCTGCTTCTCACCGGACTTTGGCAGTGCATCTACAGCACCACAGACATCGCGGCTCCGGGCTTTCCCTGACCAACAGGGCTTCGACGTTTACCACCAGGTGCACCTGCGCTCCCACTGAAAAAAAACCCCGAAAAATCACGAACGTCGGACGATTACTCCCACACCGAAAGTGCCAGCAACTCAAGCTCATGCTGCTTCTCACCGGACTTTGGCAGTGCATCTACAGCACCACAGACATCGGGGCTCCGGGCTTTCCCTGACCAACAGGGCTTCGATGTTTACCACCAGCTGCACCTGGGCGCCCACTGAAAAAAAACCCCGAAAAATCACAAACGTTGGACGATTCCTGCCACACCTTAAATGCCAGCCTGTCAAGCTCTCGCTGCTCCTCACCGCCCATTCCCAGCGCATCTACAGCACCACAGACATCAGGGCTCTGGACTTTCCCTGACGATCAGGGCTTCGACGTTTACCACCAGCTGAACCTGGGCGCCCACTGAAAAGAACCCCGAAAAATCACGAACGTCGGACAATTGCTCCCACACCAAAAGTGCCAGCAACACAAGCTCTTGCTGCTCCTCAGCGGCCATGGGCAGCGCATCTACAGCGCCACAGACATCGGGGCTCCGGGCTTTCCCTGACCAACAGGGCTTTTACTGTTACCACCAGCTGCACCTGGGCTCCCACTGAAAAAAAACCCCGAATAATCACAAACGTCGGACGATTGCTCCCACACCCAAAGTGCCAGCAACTCAAGCTCTTGCTGCTCCTCACCGGCCATTCCCAGCGCATCTACAGCACCACAGACATCGGGGCTCTACGCTTTCCCTGACCAACAGGGCTTCGACGTTTACCACCCGCTGCACCTGGGCGCCCACTGAAATAAAACCCCGAAAAATCACGAACGTCGGACAATTGCTCCCACACCGAAAGTGCCAGCAACTCAAGCTCTTGCTGCTACTCACCGGACTTTGGCAGTGCATCTACAGCACCACAGACATCGGGGTTCTCCGCTTTCCCTGAACAACAGGGCTTCGACGTTTACCACCAGCTGCACCTGGGCGCCCACTGAAAAAAATAAATGAAAAATCACGAACGTCGGACGATTGCTCCCACACCAAAAGTGCCAGCCAGTCAAGCTCTTGCTGCTCCTCACCGGCCATTCCCAGCGCATCTACAGCACCACAGACATCAGGGCTCTGGACTTTCCGTGACGATCAGGGCTTCGACGTTTACCACCAGCTGCACCTGGGCTCCCACTGAAAAGAACCCCGAAAAATCACGAACGTCGGACGATTACTCCCACACCGAAAGTGCCAGCAACTCAAGCTCTTGCTGCTACTCACCGGCCATTCCCAGCGCATCTACAGCACTACAGACATCGGGGCTCCGGGCTTTCCCTGACGAACCAGGCTTCGACGTTTACCACCAGCTGCACCTGGGCGCCCACTGAAAAAAATAAACGAAAAATCACGAACATCGGACGATTGCTCCCACACCAAAAGTGCCAGCCAGTCAAGCTCTTGCTGCTCCTCCCCGGCCATTGGCAGCGCATCTACAGCACCACAGATATCGGGGCTCCGGGCTTTCCCTGACAAACAGGGCTTCGACGTTTACCACCAGCTGAACCTGGGCGCCCACTGGAAAAAATAAACGAAATACCACGAACATCAGAAGATTGCTCCCACACCGAAAGTGCCAGCCAGTCAAGCTCATGCTGCTCCTCACCGCCCATTCCCAGCGCATCTACAGCACCACAGACATCGGGGCTCTGGGCTTTCCCTGACCAACAGGACTTCGTCGATTACCACCAGCTGCACCTGGGCGCCAACTGAAATAAAACCCTGAAAAATCACGAACGTCGGACGATTGCTCCCACACCAAAAGTGCCAGCCTGTCAAGCTCTTGCTGCTCCTCACCGCCCATTCCCAGCGCATCTACAGCACCACAGACATCGGGGTTCTGCGCTTTCCCTGAATAACAGGGCTTCGACGTTTACCACTAGATGCACCTGGGCGCCCACTGAAAAAAATAAACGAAAAATCAGGAACATCGGACGATTGCTCCCACACCAAAAGTGCCAGCCTGTCAAGCTCTTGCTGCCCCTCACCGCCCATTCCCAGCGCATCTACAGCACCACAGACATCGGGGCTCCGGGCTTTCCCTGATGAACAGGGCTTCGACGTTTACCACTCGCTGAACCTGGGCACCCACTGAAAGTAAAACCCAGAAAAATCACGAACGTCGGACGATTGCTCCCACACCTGAAGTGCCAGCAACTCAAGCTCTTGCTGCTACTCACCGGCCATTGGCAGCGCATCTACAGCACCACAGACATCGGGGCTCCGGGCTTTCCCTGACGAACCGGGCTTCGACATTTACCACCAGCTGCACCTGGTTACGCACTGAAAAAAAACCCTGAAAAATCAAAAACGTCGGACGATTGATCCCACTCCGAAAGTGCCAGCCAGTCAAGCTCTTGCTGTTCCTCACCGGACAGTGGCAGTGCATCTACAGCACCACAGACATCGGGGCTCCGGGCTTTCCCTGACCAACAGGGCTTCGACGATTACCACTTGCTGAACCTGTGCTCCCACTGAAAAGAACCCCGAAAAATCACAAACGTCGCACGATTGCTCCCACACTGAAAGTGCCAGCCTGTCAAGCTCTTGCTGCTCCTCACCGGCCATTCCCAGCGCATCTACAGCACCACAGACATCGGGGCTCCGGGCTTTCACTGACCAACACGGCTTCGACATTTACCACCCGCTGCACCTGGGTGCCCACTGGAAAAAACCCAGAAAAATCACGAACATCAGACGATTGCTCCCACACCGAAAGTGCCAGCCAGTCAAGCTCTTGCTGCTCCTCACCGCCCATTCCCAGCGCATCTACAGCACCACAGATATCGGGGCTCCGGGATTTTCCTGACCAACAGGTCTTCGAGATTTACCACCCGCTGAACCTGGGCGTCCACTGAAAAAAAATCCCCAGAAATCACAAACGTCCGACGATTGCTCCCTGTCGTAGTTCAGCCCCGATCAGACCAGACTACGCAGTCTGTCTCTCGTTCCCCCCACCTTCCGAGAGAATACGAGGAGATTATATAAGAAAAACGGCTCAAGGTTTGAGATAAGGACGGGGAGAAATCCTTAAAGTTACCGTCACGGGCAAAACAGACTCGACTTGGGGAAAACTATTCATTTATTTCTAAAATTAGCAGGAGAATGAGACAGGGAACAAGATAACCTCCCCCCACCCCTCCCTCTTCCCGGGCTTAACATTATCTCTCCTACCTTCCCCTCCCGAGCGGCACGGGGGGTTGGAAAAGGGAATGGGGGTCGCTGTCAGTTCATCACGCGTTGTTTTACGCCTCTGTATCATCGTCGGGGGAAGACCTCCTCGCATTCCTCCTCTGCTCCAGCGTGGGGTCCCTCCCACGGGCCACAGTCCTTCGTGAAACTGCTCCGGCGTGGGTCATCTCTTCCACGGGGTGCAGTCCCTCTAGAGCAGCTGTCCCAGCGGGCCCTCCACGGGGCACAGCCTCCTTCAGGCCTCCACCTGCTCCGGCGTGGGGTCCTCCACGGGCTGCAGGTGGATCTCTGCCCCTCCGTGGACCTCCATGGGCTGCAGGGGGACAACCTGCTCCACCATGGTCGTCACCACGAGTTGCAGAGGAATCTTGGCCAGGAGCCGCATTACTCCTCCCCCTCCTCCTTCACTGACCTTGGCGTCTGCAGCCGTTCCTCACAACAGGCTGGCAGACGCCTCTCAGGATCCTTTTTACATCTTATTCACTTCTCATCTCCTCTCCACTTCTTGCAGCCAGGCCGGGCCGAGTTGGGCCCAGTCGGCTGCCCGGCGGGAGGCCAGAGGGTGAGGCCTGCAAGGCCCACGAGGCTCGCGCTTCCCCCTCTCTGCCCCCCGCTCAGCTGCTTCACATCTTCTCCTCCCTCTTTTTCCTGTTTTCCCCTATTTAAATACGTTATCGCAGAGGCGTTATCAGGGGACATTCTGCTACCAATTGGCTTGGCCTTGGCCAGCAGCGGGTCCGCCCTAGGCCCGGCCCAGTCCACTGAACAAAGGGGAGCGACTTCTAGCAGTTTCCTACAGAAGCTGCCACCTTAGGCCCCCCCTCACTAACAAAACCAGAACATTCCACCCCTCGCCTCTGCGAATTACGTATTTAAGTATTATAAATAAAATACACACACATCAACAGAAGAAAATAGAATTCCCCGCACCAAAATCAAAATAATATCCTCACAACACCAACAGTGGGTAGACAATTAACAAACAATTCACCACTTATCCCTTCACCACAATCAGAACATAAATTCCCCATAATCATTTTGCTCTTTTGTCAAGTTCAGTCCCTGTTTTGCCCGTTACTGCTCCCAATTAAACTCAATCCTTACCTCAAATTCCTCGAGCCCCACGTTGGGCGCCAAAATAACTGTCGTAGTTCAGCCCCAACGCGGACCAGACTACGCAGTCTCTCTCTCACTCCCCCCACTCTCTAAGAGAATAGGAGGAAATTTGACAAACAAAAAAAAACCAGGGAAAAAAAAAACCAAACACGCGGGTTGAGATTGAACAAAAAGTAAATTTAACAGTAATGACAGAAGAAAACAAGACAGTGATAAAACACAAATACAGTACAATAACTCACAACAGAACTCCACATCCAGTCTCTTCCAACTAGCAAGGGCCTCCCTTCAGCACCCTCCTCACTTACATACTGAGCATGATGTCAGATGGGATGGAATAGCCCTTTGGCTAATTTGGGTAAATTAACCCCAGCTGTTAGCTAATTATTGAACTATCCCAGCCATAGGGGCTACCAGCTTCAGTTCTCCACCCAGCTCAGGTAAATATTAACTCTATCCTAGCCAAACCCAGGACACTCCCACACCGAAAGTGCCAGCCTGTCAAGCTCTTGCTGCTCCTCACCGGCCATTGGCAGCGCATCTACAGCACCACAGACATCGGGGCTCCGGGCTTTCCCTGACCAACAGGGCTCAGAAGTTTACCACCAGCTGAACCTGGGCGCCCACTGAAAAAAAACCCTGAAAAATTAAAAACGACGGACGATTGCTCCCACACCGAAAGTGCCAGCCAGTCAAGCTCTTGCTGCTGCTCACCGGCCATTGGCAGCGCATGTACAGCACCACAGACATCGGGGCTCCGGGCTTTCCCTGACCAACAGGCCTTCGACGTTTACCATCAGCTGCACCTGGGCGCCCACTGAAAAAAATAACGAAATATCACGAACATCAGACGATTGCTCCCACACCGAAAGTGCCAGCAACTCAAGCTCATGCTGCTTCTCACCGGACTTTGGCAGTGCATCTACAGCACCACAGACATCGGGGCTCCGGGCTTTCCCTGACCAACAGGGCTTCGACGTTTACCACCAGGTGCACCTGCGCTCCCACTGAAAAAAAACCCCGAAAAATCACGAACGTCGGACGATTACTCCCACACCGAAAGTGCCAGCAACTAAAGCTCCTGCTGCTACTCACCGGACATTGGCAGTGCATCTACAGCACCACAGACATCGGGGCTCCGGGCTTTCCCTGACCAACAGGGCTTCGATGTTTACCACCAGCTGCACCTGGGCGCCCACTGAAAAAAAACCCCGAAAAATCACAAACGTTGGACGATTCCTGCCACACCTTAAATGCCAGCCTGTCAAGCTCTTGCTGCTCCTCACCGCCCATTCCCAGCGCATCTACAGCACCACAGACATCAGGGCTCTGGACTTTCCCTGACGATCAGGGCTTCGACGTTTACCACCAGCTGAACCTGGGCGCCCACTGAAAAGAACCCCGAAAAATCACGAACGTCGGACAATTGCTCCCACACCAAAAGTGCCAGCAACACAAGCTCTTGCTGCTCCTCAGCGGCCATGGGCAGCGCATCTACAGCGCCACAGACATCGGGGCTCCGGGCTTTCCCTGACCAACAGGGCTTTGACTGTTACCACCAGCTGCACCTGGGCTCCCACTGAAAAAAAACCCCGAATAATCACAAACGTCGGACGATTGCTCCCACACCCAAAGTGCCAGCCAGTCAAGCTCTTGCTGCTCCTCACCGGCCATTCCCAGCGCATCTACAGCACCACAGACATCGGGGCTCTACGCTTTCCCTGACCAACAGGGCTTCGACGTTTACCACCCGCTGCACCTGGGCGCCCACTGAAATAAAACCCCGAAAAATCACGAACGTCGGACGATTGCTCCCACACCAAAAGTGCCAGCAACTCAAGCTCTTGCTGCTCCTCACCGGACTTTGGCAGTGCATCTACAGCACCACAGACATCGGGGCTCCGGGATTTCCCTGACCAACAGGGCTTCGACGTTTACCACCAGCTGAACCTGGGCGCCCACTGAAAAAAAACCCCGAAAAATCACGAACGTCGGACTATTGCTCCCACACCGAAAGTGCCAGCCAGTCAAGCTCTTGCTGCTCCTCACCGCCCATTCCCAGCGCATCTACAGCACCAAAGACATCGCGGCTCTGGGCTTTCCCTGACGAACCGGGCTTCGATATTTACCACCAGCTGCACCTGGGTGCCCCCTGAAAAAAAAAACCCAGAAATCACAAATGTCGGACGATTCCTGCCACACCTTAAATGCCAGCCTGTCAAGCTCTTGCTGCTACTCACCGGCCATTCCCAGCGCATCTACAGCACCACAGACACCGGGGCTCCGGGCTTTCCCTGACCAACAGGGCTTCGACATTTACCACCAGCTGCACCTAGTTGCCCAATGAAAAAAAACCCTGAAAAATGACTAACGTCGGACTATTGCTCCCACACCAAAAGTGCCAGCCTGTCAAGCTCTTGCTGCTCCTCACCGGACAGTGGCAGTGCATCTACAGCACCACAGACATCGGGGTTCTCCGGGCTTTCCCTGACCAACAGGGCTTAGAAGTTTACCACCAGCTGAACCTGGGCGCCCACTGAAATAAAACCCCGAAAAATCACGAACATCGGACGATTGCTCCCACACCCAAAGTGCCAGCCAGTCAAGCTCTTGCTGCTCCTCACCGCCCATTCCCAGCGCATCTACAGCACCACAGACATCGGGGCTCCGGGCTTTCCCTGACCAACAGGGCTTCGACGTTTACCACCAGCTGAACCTGGGCGCCCACTGAAAAAAACCCCGAAAAATCACGAACGTCGGACTACTGATCCCACACTGAAAGTGCCAGCCAGTCAAGCTCTTGCTGCTCCTCACCGGCCATTCCCAGCGCATCTACAGCACCACAGACATCGGGGCTCCGGGCTTTCCCTGACCAACAGGGCTTCGACGTTTACCACCAGCTGCACCTAGTTGGCCACTGAAAAAAAACCCTGAAAAATCAAAAACGTCGGACGATTGATCCCACACTGAAAGTGCCAGCCAGTCAAGCTCTTGCTGCTCCTCACCGGCCATTGGAGGCGCATCTACAGCACCACAGACATCGGGGCTCCGGGCTTTCCCTGACCAACAGGGCTTCGACGTTTACCACCAGCTGAACCTGGGCGCCCACTGAAAGTAAAACCCCAAAGAATCACGAACGTCGGACGATTGCTCCCACACCGAAAGTGCCAGCAACTCAAGCTCCTGCTGCTCCTCACCGGCCATTCCCAGCGCATCTACAGCACCACAGACATCGGGGCTCCGGGCTTTCCCTGACCAACTCGGCTTCGACGTTTACCACCCGCTGCACCTGGGCGCCCACTGAAAAAAATAAACGAAAAATCACAAACGTCGGACGATTGCTCCCACAACGAAAGTGCCAGCCTGTCAAGGTCTTGCTGCTCCTCACCGCCCATTGGCAGCGCATCTACAGCACCACAGACATCGGGGCTCCGGGCTTTCCCTGACCAACAGGGCTTCGACATTTACCACCAGCTGCACCTGGGCGCCCACTGAAAGTAAAACCCCGAAGAATCACGAACGTCGGACGATTGCTCCCACACCGAAAGTGCCAGCCAGTCAAGCTCTTGCTGCTCCTTACCGGCCATTGCCAGCCCATCTACAGCACCACAGACATCGGGGCTCCGGGCTTTCCCTGATGAACAGGGCTTCGACATTTACCATCAGCTGCACCTGGGCGCCCACTGAAAGTAAAACCCCGAAAAATCACGAACGTCGGACGATTCCTCCCACACCGAAAGTGCCAGCAACTCAAGCTCTTGCTGGTACTCACCGGACTTTGGCAGTGCATCTACAGCACCACAGACATCGGGGCTCCGGGCTTTCGCTGAACAACAGGGCTTCAACGTTTACCACCAGCTGCACCTGGGCGCCCACTGAAAAAAATAAACGAAAAATCACGAACATCGCACGATTGCTCCCACACCGAAAGTGCCAGCAAATCAAGCTCTTGCTGCTCCTCACCGGCCATTCCCAGCGCATCTACAGCACCACAGACATCGCGGCTCCGGGCTTTCCCTGACCAACAGGGCTTCGACATTTACCACCAGCTGCACCTGGTTACACACTGAAAAAAAACCCTGAAAAATCACAAACGTCGGACGATTGCTCCCACACCGAAAGTGCCAGCAACTCAAGCTCTTGCTGCTCCTCACCGGCCATTGGCAGCGCAACTACAGCACCACAGACATCGGGGCTCCGGGCTTTCCCTGACCAACAGGGCTTCGACATTTACCACCAGCTGCACCTGGTCACCCACTGAAATAAAACCCCCAAAAATCACGAACGTCGGACGATTGCTCCCACACCCAAAGTGCCAGCCAGTCAAGCTCTTGCTGCTCCTCACCGGCCATTGGCAGTGCATCTACAGCACCACAGACATCGGGGCTCCTGGCTTTCCCTGACCAACAGGGCTTCGACGTTTACCACCAGCTGCACCTGGGCGCCCACTGAAAAAAAACCCCGAATAATCACAAACATCGGACTATTGCTCCCACACCAAAAGTGACAGCCAGTCAAGCTCTTGCTGCTCCTCACCGGCCATTCCCAGCGCATCTACAGCACCACAGACATCGGGGCTCCGGGCTTTCCCTGACCAACAGGGCTTCGACGTTTACCACCCGCTGCACCTGGGCGCCCACGGAAAAAAAACCCCGAAAAATCACGAACGTCGGACGATTCCTCCCACACCGAAAGTGCCAGCAACTCAAGCTCTTGCTGCTACTCACCGGACTTTGGCAGTGCATCTACAGCACCACAGACATCGGGGTTCTGCGCTTTCCCTGACCAACAGGGCTTCAACGTTTACCACCCGCTGCACCTGGGCGCCCACTGAAATAAAACCCCGAAAAATCACGAACGTCGGACGATTCCTCCCACACCCAAAGTGCCAGCCAGTCAAGCTCTTGCTGCTCCTCACCGGCCATTGGCAGCGCATCTACAGCACCACAGACATCGGGGCTCCGGGCTTTCCCTGACCAACAGGGCTTCGACATTTACCACCAGCTGCACCTGGGCGCCCACTGAAATAAAACCCCGAAAAATCACGAACGTCGGACGATTGCTCCCACACCAAAAGTGCCAGCAACTCAAGCTCTTGCTGCTCCTCACCGGACTTTGGCAGTGCATCTACAGCACCACAGACATCGGTGCTCCGGACTTTCCCTGATCAACTGGGCTTCGACGTTTACCACCAGCTGCACCTGGGCGCCCACTGAAATAAAACCCCGAAAAATCACGAACGTCGGACGATTGCTCCCACACCGAAAGTGCCAGCAACTCAAGCTCTTGCTGCTCCTCACCGGACTTTGGCAGTGCATCTACAGCACCACAGACATCGGGGATCCGGGCTTTCCCTGACCAACAGGGCTTCGACGTTTACCACCAGCTGCACCTGGGCGCCCACTGAAAAAAAACCCCGAATAATCACGAACGTCGGACGATTGCTCCCACACCAGAAGTGCCAGCCAGTCAAGCTCTTGCTGCTCCTCACCGGCCATTGGCAGCGCATCTACAGCACCACAGACATCGCGGCTCTGGGCTTTCCCTGACCAACAGGCCTTCGACATTTACCACCAGCTGCACCTAGTTGGCCACTGAAAAAAAACCCTGAAAAATCAAAAACGTCGGACAATTGATCCAACACCGAAAGTGCCAGCCAGTCAAGCTCTTGCTGCTCCTCACCGGACTTTGGCAGTGCATCTACAGCACCACAGACATCGGAGCTCCGGGCTTTCCCTGACCAACAGGGCTTCGACGTTTACCACTCGCTGCACCTGGGCTCCCACTGAAAAGAACCCCGAAAAATCACGAACGTCGGACGATTGCTCCCACACCGAAAGTGCCAGCAACACAAGCTCTTTCTGCTCCTCACCGGCCATTCCCAGCGCATCTACAGCACCACAGACATCGGGGCTCCGGGCTTTCCCTGACCAACAGGGCTTCGACGTTTACCACCAGCTGAACCTGGGCGCCCACTGGAAAAAAAACCCGAAAAATCACGAACGTCGGACGATTGTTCCCACATTGAAAGTGCCAGCCAGTCAAGCTCTTGCTGCTCCTCACCGGCCATTCCCAGCGCATCTACAGCACCACAGATATCGGGGTTCTGCGCTTTCCCTGATCAACAGGGCTTCGACGTTTACCACCAGCTGAACCTGGGCGCCCGCTGAAAAAAATAAAAGAAAAATCACGAACATCGGACGATTGCTCCCGCAACGAAAGTGCCAGACAGTCAAGCTCTTGCTGCTCCTCACCGGCCATTGGCAGCTCATCTACAGCACCACAGACATCGGGGCTCCGGGCTTTCCCTGACCAACAGGGCTTCGACGTTTACCACCAGCTGAACCTGGGCGCCCACTGAAAGTAAAACCCCGAAAAATCACGAACGTCGGACGATTGCTCCCACACCGAAAGTGCCAGCAACTCAAGCTCTTGCTGCTCCTCACCGCCCATTCCCAGCGCATCTACAGCACCACAGACATCGGGGCTCTGGGCTTTCCCTGACCAACAGGGCTTCGACGTTTACCACCAGCTGCACCTGGTTACCCACTGAAAAAAAACCCTGAAAAATCACGAACGTCGGACGATTGCTCCCACACCAAAAGTGCCAGCCAGTCAAGCTCTTGCTGCTCCTCACCGGCCATTCCCAGCGCATCTACAGCACCACAGATATCGGGGTTCTGCGCTTTCCCTGACCAACAGGGCTTCGACGTTTACCACCAGCTGAACCTGGGCGCCCGCTGAAAAAAATAAAAGAAAAATCACGAACATCGGACGATTGCTCCCACACCGAAAGTGCCAGCCAGTCAAGCTCTTGCTGCTCCTCACCGGCCATTCCCAGCGCATCTACAACACCACAGACATCGGGGCTATGGGCTTTCCCTGACCAACAGGGCTTCGACATTTACCACCAGCTGAACCTGGTTACCCACTGAAAAAAAACCCTGAAAAATCAAAAACGTCGGACGATTGCTCCCACACCGAAAGTGCCAGCAACTCAAGCTCTTGCTGCTCCTCACCGGCCATTCCCAGCGCATCTACAGCACCACAGACATCGGGGTTCTGCGCTTTCCCTGACCAACAGGGCTTCGACGTTTACCACCAGCTGCACCTGGGCGCCCACTGAAAAAAATAAAAGAAAAATCACGAACATCGGACGATTGCTCCCACACCAAAAGTGCCAGCAACTCAAGCTCTTGCTGCTCCTCACCGGACTTTGGCAGCGCATCTACAGCACCACAGACATCGGGGATCCGGGCTTTCCCTGACCAACAGGGCTTCGACGTTTACCACCAGCTGCACCTGGGCGCCCACTGAAATAAAACCCCGAAAAATCACGAACGTCGGACGATTGCTCCCACAACGAAAGTGCCAGCAACTCAAGCTCTTGCTCCTACTCACCGGACTTTGGCAGCGCATCTACAGCACCACAGACATCGGGGCTCTGGGCTTTCCCTGACCAACAGGGCTTCGACGTTTACCACCAGCTGCACCTGGGCGCCCACTGAAAAAAAACCCCGAAAAATCACGAACGTCGGACGATTGTTCCCACACCGAAAGTGCCAGCAACACAAGCTCTTGCTGCTCCTCACCGGCCATTCCCAGCGCATCTACAGCACCACAGACATCGGGGCTCCGGGCTTTCCCTGACCAACAGGCCTTCGACATTTACCACCAGCTGCACCTGGTTACCCACTGAAAAAAAACCCTGAAAAATCAAAAACGTCGGACGATTGCTCCCACACCGAAAGTGCCAGCAACTCAAGCTCTTGCTGCTCCTCACCGGCCACTGGCAGCGCATCTACAGCACCACAGACATCGGGGCTCCGGGATTTGCCTGACCAACAGGCCTTCGACATTTACCACCAGCTGCACCTGGGCGCCCACTGAAATAAAACCCCGAAAAATCACGAACGTCGGACGATTGCTCCCACACTGAAAGTGCCAGCAACTCAAGCTCTTGCTGCTACTCACCGGCCATTCCCAGCGCATCTACAGCACCACAGACATCGGGGCTCCGGGCTTTCCCTGACCAACTGGGCTTCGACGTTTACAACCAGCTGAACCTGGGCGCCCACTGAAATAAAACCCCCAAAAATCACGAACGTCGGACGATTGCTCCCACACCAAAAGTGCCAGCCAGTCAAGCTCTTGCTGCTCCTCACCGGACTTTGGCAGCGCATCTACAGCACCACAGACATCGGGGCTCCGGGCTTTCCCTGACCAACAGGGCTTCGACGTTTACCACCAGCTGCACCTGGGCTCCCACTGAAAAAACACCCCGAATAATCACAAACATCGGACTATTGCTCCCACACCAAAAGTGCCAGACAGTCAACCTCTTGCTGCTCCTCACCGGCCATTGGCAGCGCATCTACAGCACCACAGACATCGGGGCTCCGGGCTTTCCCTGACCAACAGGGCTTCGACGTTTACCACCAGCTGAACCTGGGCGCCCACTGAAAAAAATAAACTAAAAATCACGAACATCGGACGATTGCTCCCACACCGAAAGTGCCAGCCAGTCAAGCTCTTGCTGCTCCTCACCGGCCATTGGCAGCGCATCTACAGCACCACAGACATCGGGGCTCCGGGATTTCCCTGACCAACAGGGCTTCGACATTTACCACCAGCTGCACCTGGGCGCCCACTGAAATAAAACCCCGAAAAATCACGAACGTCGGACGATTGCTCCCACACCGAAAGTGCCAGCAACTCAAGCTCTTGCTGTTCCTCACCGGCCATTCCCAGCGCATCTACAGCACCACAGACATCGGGGCTCCGGGCTTTCCCTGACCAACAGGGCTTCGACGTTTACCACCAGCTGCACCTGGGCGCCCACTGAAAAAAAACCCCGAAAAATCACGAACATCGCACGATTGCTCCCACACCAAAAGTGCCAGCCAGTCAAGCTCTTGCTGCTCCTCACCGGCCATTCCCAGCGCATCTACAGCACCACAGACATCGGGTCTCTGGGCTTTCCCTGACCAACAGGGCTTCGACATTTACCACCAGCTGCACCTGGTTACCCACTGAAAAAAAACCCTGAAAAATCAAAAACGTCGGACGATTGCTACCACACCGAAAGTGCCAGCAACTCAAGCTCTTGCTGCTCCTCACCGCCCATTCCCAGCGCATCTACAGCACCACAGACATCGCGGCTCTGGGCTTTCCCTGACGAACGGGGCTTGGACATTTACCACCAGCTGCACCTGGTTACCCACTGAAAAAAAACCCTGAAAAATCACAAATGTCGGACGATTCCTGCCACACCTTAAATGCCAGCCTGTCAAGCTCTTGCTGCTACTCACCGGCCATTCCCAGCTCATCTACAGCACCAGAGACATCGCGGCTCCGGGCTTTCCCTGACCAACAGGGCTTCGACGTTTACCACCCGCTGCACCTGGGCGCCCACTGAAAGTAAAACCCCGAAGAATCACGAACGTCGGACGATTGCTCCCACACCGAAAGTGCCAGCAACTCAAGCTCCTGCTGCTCCTCACCGGCCATTCCCAGCGCATCTACAGCACCACAGACATCGGGGCTCCGGGCTTTCCCTGACCAACTGGGCTTCGACGTTTACCACCCGCTGCACCTGGGCGCCCACTGAAAAAAGTAAACGAAAAATCACAAACGTCGGACGATTGCTCCCACACCGAAAGTGCCAGCCAGTCAAGCTCTTGCTGCTCCTCACCGGCCATTGGCAGCGCATCTACAGCACCACAGACATCGCGGCTCCGGGCTTTCCCTGACCAACAGGGCTTCGACATTTACCACCAGCTGCACCTGGGAGCCCACTGAAATAAAACCCCGAAAAATCACGAACGTCGGACGATTGCTCCCACAACGAAAGTGCCAGCCTGTCAAGGTCTTGCTGCTCCTCACCGGCCATTGGCAGCGCATCTACAGCACCACAGACATCGGAGCTCCGGGCTTTCCCTGACCAACAGGGCTTCGACGTTTACCACTCGCTGCACCTGGGCTCCCACTGAAAAGAACCCCGAAAAATCACGAACGTCGGACGATTGCTCCCACACCGAAAGTGCCAGCAACACAAGCTCTTGCTGCTCCTCACCGGCCATTCCCAGCGCATCTACAGCACCACAGACATCGCGGCTCCGGGCTTTCCCTGACCATCAGGGCTTCGACATTTACCACCAGCTGAACCTGGGCCCCCACTGAAATAAAACCCCGAAAAATCACGAACATCGGACGATTGCTCCCACACCGAAAGTGCCAGACAGTCAAGCTCTTGCTGCTCCTCACCGGCCATTGGCAGCGCATCTACAGCACCACAGACATCGGGGCTCCGGGCTTTCCCTGACCAACAGGGCTTCGACATTTACCACCAGCTGCACCTGGGCGCCCACTGAAATAAAACTCCGAAAAATCACGAACGTCGGACGATTGCTCCCACAACGAAAGTGCCAGCAACTCAAGGTCCTGCTGCTACTCACCGGACTTTGGCAGCACATCTACAGCACCACAGACATCGCGGCTCCGGGCTTTCCCTGACCAACAGGGCTTCGACGTTTACCACCCGCTGAACCTGGGCGCCCACTGAAAAAAATTAAAGAAAAATCACGAACGTCGGACGATTGCTCCCACAGCAGAAGTGCCAGCCAATGAAGCTCTTGCTGCTCCTCACCGGCCATTCCCAGCGCATCTACAGCACCACAGACATCGGGGCTCCGGGCTTTCCCTGACCAACAGGGCTTCGACATTTACCACCAGCTGCACCTGGTTACCCACTGAAAAAAAGCCCTGAAAAATCAAAAACGTCGGACGATTGCTCCCACACTGAAAGTGTGGGCAACTCAAGCTCTTGCTGCTCCTCACCGGCTATTGGCAGCGCATCTACAGCACCACAGACATCGGGGCTCCGGGCTTTCCCTGACCAACAGGGCTTCGACGTTTACCACCAGCTGAACCTGGGCGCCCACTGAAAGTAAAACCCCGAAGAATCACGAACGTCGGACGATTGCTCCCACACCAAAAGTGCCAGCCAGTCAAGCTCTTGCTGCTCCTCCCCGGCCATTCCCAGCGCATCTACAGCACCACAGACATCGGGGCTCCGGGCTTTCCCTGACCAACAGGGCTTCGACGTTTACCACCAGCTGCACCTGGGCGCCCAGTGAATAAAAATCCCCAAAAATCACAAACGTCCGACGATTGCTCCTACACTGAAAGTGCCAGCAACTCAAGCTGTTGCTGCTCCTCACCGCCCATTCCCAGCGCATCTACAGCACCACAGACATCGGGGCTGTGGGCTTTCCCTGACCAACAGGGCTTCAACGTTTACCACCAGCTGCACCTGGGCGCCCACTGAAAAAAATAAACGAAAAATCACGAACATCGCACGATTGCTCTCACACCGAAAGTGCCAGCAAATGAAGCTCTTGCTGCTCCTCACCGGCCATTCCCAGCGCATCTACAGCACCACAGACATCGCGGCTCCGGGCTTTCCCTGACCAACAGGGCTTCGACATTTACCACCAGCTGCACCTGGTTACACACTGAAAAAAAACCCTGAAAAATCACAAACGTCGGACGATTGCTCCCACACCGAAAGTGCCAGCAACTCAAGCTCTTGCTGCTCCTCACCGGCCATTGGCAGCGCAACTACAGCACCACAGACATCGGGGCTCCGGGATTTCCCTGACCAACAGGGCTTCGACATTTACCACCAGCTGCACCTGGTCACCCACTGAAATAAAACCCCCAAAAATCACGAACGTCGGACGATTGCTCCCACACCAAAAGTGCCAGCCAGTCAAGCTCTTGCTGCTCCTCACCGGACTTTGGCAGTGCATCTACAGCACCACAGACATCGCGGCTCCGGGCTTTCCCTGACCAACAGGGCTTCGACATTTACCACCAGCTGCACCTGGGCGCCCACTGAAATAAAACCCCGAAAAATCACGAACGTCGGACGATTGCTCCCACAACGAAAGTGCCAGCCTGTCAAGGTCTTGCTGCTCCTCACCGCCCATTGGCAGCGCATCTACAGCACCACAGACATCGGGGCTCCGGGCTTTCCCTGACCAACAGGGCTTCGACATTTACCACCAGCTGCACCTGGGCGCCCACTGAAAGTAAAACCCCGAAGAATCACGAACGTCGGACGATTGCTCCCACACCGAAAGTGCCAGCCAGTCAAGCTCTTGCTGCTCCTTACCGGCCATTGCCAGCCCATCTACAGCACCACAGACATCGGGGCTCCGGGCTTTCCCTGATGAACAGGGCTTCGACATTTACCATCAGCTGCACCTGGGCGCCCACTGAAAGTAAAACCCCGAAAAATCACGAACGTCGGACGATTCCTCCCACACCGAAAGTGCCAGCAACTCAAGCTCTTGCTGGTACTCACCGGACTTTGGCAGTGCATCTACAGCACCACAGACATCGGGGCTCCGGGCTTTCGCTGAACAACAGGGCTTCAACGTTTACCACCAGCTGCACCTGGGCGCCCACTGAAAAAAATAAACGAAAAATCACGAACATCGCACGATTGCTCCCACACCGAAAGTGCCAGCAAATCAAGCTCTTGCTGCTCCTCACCGGCCATTCCCAGCGCATCTACAGCACCACAGACATCGCGGCTCCGGGCTTTCCCTGACCAACAGGGCTTCGACATTTACCACCAGCTGCACCTGGTTACACACTGAAAAAAAACCCTGAAAAATCACAAACGTCGGACGATTGCTCCCACACCGAAAGTGCCAGCAACTCAAGCTCTTGCTGCTCCTCACCGGCCATTGGCAGCGCAACTACAGCACCACAGACATCGGGGCTCCGGGCTTTCCCTGACCAACAGGGCTTCGACATTTACCACCAGCTGCACCTGGTCACCCACTGAAATAAAACCCCCAAAAATCACGAACGTCGGACGATTGCTCCCACACCCAAAGTGCCAGCCAGTCAAGCTCTTGCTGCTCCTCACCGGCCATTGGCAGTGCATCTACAGCACCACAGACATCGGGGCTCCTGGCTTTCCCTGACCAACAGGGCTTCGACGTTTACCACCAGCTGCACCTGGGCGCCCACTGAAAAAAAACCCCGAATAATCACAAACATCGGACTATTGCTCCCACACCAAAAGTGACAGCCAGTCAAGCTCTTGCTGCTCCTCACCGGCCATTCCCAGCGCATCTACAGCACCACAGACATCGGGGCTCCGGGCTTTCCCTGACCAACAGGGCTTCGACGTTTACCACCCGCTGCACCTGGGCGCCCACGGAAAAAAAACCCTGAAAAATCACGAACGTCGGACGATTCCTCCCACACCGAAAGTGCCAGCAACTCAAGCTCTTGCTGCTACTCACCGGACTTTGGCAGTGCATCTACAGCACCACAGACATCGGGGTTCTGCGCTTTCCCTGACCAACAGGGCTTCAACGTTTACCACCCGCTGCACCTGGGCGCCCACTGAAATAAAACCCCGAAAAATCACGAACGTCGGACGATTCCTCCCACACCCAAAGTGCCAGCCAGTCAAGCTCTTGCTGCTCCTCACCGGCCATTGGCAGCGCATCTACAGCACCACAGACATCGGGGCTCCGGGCTTTCCCTGACCAACAGGGCTTCGACATTTACCACCAGCTGCACCTGGGCGCCCACTGAAATAAAACCCCGAAAAATCACGAACGTCGGACGATTGCTCCCACACCAAAAGTGCCAGCAACTCAAGCTCTTGCTGCTCCTCACCGGACTTTGGCAGTGCATCTACAGCACCACAGACATCGGTGCTCCGGACTTTCCCTGATCAACTGGGCTTCGACGTTTACCACCAGCTGCACCTGGGCGCCCACTGAAATAAAACCCCGAAAAATCACGAACGTCGGACGATTGCTCCCACACCGAAAGTGCCAGCAACTCAAGCTCTTGCTGCTCCTCACCGGACTTTGGCAGTGCATCTACAGCACCACAGACATCGGGGATCCGGGCTTTCCCTGACCAACAGGGCTTCGACGTTTACCACCAGCTGCACCTGGGCGCCCACTGAAAAAAAACCCCGAATAATCACAAACATCGGACGATTGCTCCCACACCAAAAGTGCCAGACAGTCAACCTCTTGCTGCTCCTCACCGGCCATTGGCAGCGCATCTACAGCACCACAGACATCGGGGCTCCGGGCGTTCCCTGACCAACAGGGCTTCGACGTTTACCACCAGCTGCACCTGGGTGCCCACTGAAAAAAACCCCGAAAAATCACGAACGTCGGACGATTGCTCCCACACCAGAAGTGCCAGCCAGTCAAGCTCTTGCTGCTCCTCACCGGCCATTGGCAGCGCATCTACAGCACCACAGACATCGCGGCTCTGGGCTTTCCCTGACCAACAGGCCTTCGACATTTACCACCAGCTGCACCTAGTTGGCCACTGAAAAAAAACCCTGAAAAATCAAAAACGTCGGACAATTGATCCAACACCGAAAGTGCCAGCCAGTCAAGCTCTTGCTGCTCCTCACCGGACTTTGGCAGTGCATCTACAGCACCACAGACATCGGAGCTCCGGGCTTTCCCTGACCAACAGGGCTTCGACGTTTACCACTCGCTGCACCTGGGCTCCCACTGAAAAGAACCCCGAAAAATCACGAACGTCGGACGATTGCTCCCACACCGAAAGTGCCAGCAACACAAGCTCTTTCTGCTCCTCACCGGCCATTCCCAGCGCATCTACAGCACCACAGACATCGGGGCTCCGGGCTTTCCCTGACCAACAGGGCTTCGACGTTTACCACCAGCTGAACCTGGGCGCCCACTGGAAAAAAAACCCGAAAAATCACGAACGTCGGACGATTGTTCCCACATTGAAAGTGCCAGCCAGTCAAGCTCTTGCTGCTCCTCACCGGCCATTCCCAGCGCATCTACAGCACCACAGATATCGGGGTTCTGCGCTTTCCCTGATCAACAGGGCTTCGACGTTTACCACCAGCTGAACCTGGGCGCCCGCTGAAAAAAATAAAAGAAAAATCACGAACATCGGACGATTGCTCCCGCAACGAAAGTGCCAGACAGTCAAGCTCTTGCTGCTCCTCACCGGCCATTGGCAGCTCATCTACAGCACCACAGACATCGGGGCTCCGGGCTTTCCCTGACCAACAGGGCTTCGACGTTTACCACCAGCTGAACCTGGGCGCCCACTGAAAGTAAAACCCCGAAAAATCACGAACGTCGGACGATTGCTCCCACACCGAAAGTGCCAGCAACTCAAGCTCTTGCTGCTCCTCACCGCCCATTCCCAGCGCATCTACAGCACCACAGACATCGGGGCTCTGGGCTTTCCCTGACCAACAGGGCTTCGACGTTTACCACCAGCTGCACCTGGTTACCCACTGAAAAAAAACCCTGAAAAATCACGAACGTCGGACGATTGCTCCCACACCAAAAGTGCCAGCCAGTCAAGCTCTTGCTGCTCCTCACCGGCCATTCCCAGCGCATCTACAGCACCACAGATATCGGGGTTCTGCGCTTTCCCTGACCAACAGGGCTTCGACGTTTACCACCAGCTGAACCTGGGCGCCCGCTGAAAAAAATAAAAGAAAAATCACGAACATCGGACGATTGCTCCCACACCGAAAGTGCCAGCCAGTCAAGCTCTTGCTGCTCCTCACCGGCCATTCCCAGCGCATCTACAACACCACAGACATCGGGGCTATGGGCTTTCCCTGACCAACAGGGCTTCGACATTTACCACCAGCTGAACCTGGTTACCCACTGAAAAAAAACCCTGAAAAATCAAAAACGTCGGACGATTGCTCCCACACCGAAAGTGCCAGCAACTCAAGCTCTTGCTGCTCCTCACCGGCCATTCCCAGCGCATCTACAGCACCACAGACATCGGGGTTCTGCGCTTTCCCTGACCAACAGGGCTTCGACGTTTACCACCAGCTGCACCTGGGCGCCCACTGAAAAAAATAAAAGAAAAATCACGAACATCGGACGATTGCTCCCACACCAAAAGTGCCAGCAACTCAAGCTCTTGCTGCTCCTCACCGGACTTTGGCAGCGCATCTACAGCACCACAGACATCGGGGATCCGGGCTTTCCCTGACCAACAGGGCTTCGACGTTTACCACCAGCTGCACCTGGGCGCCCACTGAAATAAAACCCCGAAAAATCACGAACGTCGGACGATTGCTCCCACAACGAAAGTGCCAGCAACTCAAGCTCTTGCTCCTACTCACCGGACTTTGGCAGCGCATCTACAGCACCACAGACATCGGGGCTCTGGGCTTTCCCTGACCAACAGGGCTTCGACGTTTACCACCAGCTGCACCTGGGCGCCCACTGAAAAAAAACCCCGAAAAATCACGAACGTCGGACGATTGTTCCCACACCGAAAGTGCCAGCAACACAAGCTCTTGCTGCTCCTCACCGGCCATTCCCAGCGCATCTACAGCACCACAGACATCGGGGCTCCGGGCTTTCCCTGACCAACAGGCCTTCGACATTTACCACCAGCTGCACCTGGTTACCCACTGAAAAAAAACCCTGAAAAATCAAAAACGTCGGACGATTGCTCCCACACCGAAAGTGCCAGCAACTCAAGCTCTTGCTGCTCCTCACCGGCCACTGGCAGCGCATCTACAGCACCACAGACATCGGGGCTCCGGGATTTGCCTGACCAACAGGCCTTCGACATTTACCACCAGCTGCACCTGGGCGCCCACTGAAATAAAACCCCGAAAAATCACGAACGTCGGACGATTGCTCCCACACTGAAAGTGCCAGCAACTCAAGCTCTTGCTGCTACTCACCGGCCATTCCCAGCGCATCTACAGCACCACAGACATCGGGGCTCCGGGCTTTCCCTGACCAACTGGGCTTCGACGTTTACAACCAGCTGAACCTGGGCGCCCACTGAAATAAAACCCCCAAAAATCACGAACGTCGGACGATTGCTCCCACACCAAAAGTGCCAGCCAGTCAAGCTCTTGCTGCTCCTCACCGGACTTTGGCAGCGCATCTACAGCACCACAGACATCGGGGCTCCGGGCTTTCCCTGACCAACAGGGCTTCGACGTTTACCACCAGCTGCACCTGGGCTCCCACTGAAAAAACACCCCGAATAATCACAAACATCGGACTATTGCTCCCACACCAAAAGTGCCAGACAGTCAACCTCTTGCTGCTCCTCACCGGCCATTGGCAGCGCATCTACAGCACCACAGACATCGGGGCTCCGGGCTTTCCCTGACCAACAGGGCTTCGACGTTTACCACCAGCTGAACCTGGGCGCCCACTGAAAAAAATAAACTAAAAATCACGAACATCGGACGATTGCTCCCACACCGAAAGTGCCAGCCAGTCAAGCTCTTGCTGCTCCTCACCGGCCATTGGCAGCGCATCTACAGCACCACAGACATCGGGGCTCCGGGATTTCCCTGACCAACAGGGCTTCGACATTTACCACCAGCTGCACCTGGTTACCCACTGAAAAAAAGCCCTGAAAAATCAAAAACGTCGGACGATTGCTCCCACACTGAAAGTGTGGGCAACTCAAGCTCTTGCTGCTCCTCACCGGCTATTGGCAGCGCATCTACAGCACCACAGACATCGGGGCTCCGGGCTTTCCCTGACCAACAGGGCTTCGACGTTTACCACCAGCTGAACCTGGGCGCCCACTGAAAGTAAAACCCCGAAGAATCACGAACGTCGGACGATTGCTCCCACACCAAAAGTGCCAGCCAGTCAAGCTCTTGCTGCTCCTCCACGGCCATTCCCAGCGCATCTACAGCACCACAGACATCGGGGCTCCGGGCTTTCCCTGACCAACAGGGCTTCGACGTTTACCACCAGCTGCACCTGGGCGCCCAGTGAATAAAAATCCCCAAAAATCACAAACGTCCGACGATTGCTCCTACACTGAAAGTGCCAGCAACTCAAGCTGTTGCTGCTCCTCACCGCCCATTCCCAGCGCATCTACAGCACCACAGACATCGGGGCTGTGGGCTTTCCCTGACCAACAGGGCTTCAACGTTTACCACCAGCTGCACCTGGGCGCCCACTGAAAAAAATAAACGAAAAATCACGAACATCGCACGATTGCTCTCACACCGAAAGTGCCAGCAAATGAAGCTCTTGCTGCTCCTCACCGGCCATTCCCAGCGCATCTACAGCACCACAGACATCGCGGCTCCGGGCTTTCCCTGACCAACAGGGCTTCGACATTTACCACCAGCTGCACCTGGTTACACACTGAAAAAAAACCCTGAAAAATCACAAACGTCGGACGATTGCTCCCACACCGAAAGTGCCAGCAACTCAAGCTCTTGCTGCTCCTCACCGGCCATTGGCAGCGCAACTACAGCACCACAGACATCGGGGCTCCGGGATTTCCCTGACCAACAGGGCTTCGACATTTACCACCAGCTGCACCTGGTCACCCACTGAAATAAAACCCCCAAAAATCACGAACGTCGGACGATTGCTCCCACACCAAAAGTGCCAGCCAGTCAAGCTCTTGCTGCTCCTCACCGGACTTTGGCAGTGCATCTACAGCACCACAGACATCGCGGCTCCGGGCTTTCCCTGACCAACAGGGCTTCGACATTTACCACCAGCTGCACCTGGGCGCCCACTGAAATAAAACCCCGAAAAATCACGAACGTCGGACGATTGCTCCCACAACGAAAGTGCCAGCCTGTCAAGGTCTTGCTGCTCCTCACCGCCCATTGGCAGCGCATCTACAGCACCACAGACATCGGGGCTCCGGGCTTTCCCTGACCAACAGGGCTTCGACATTTACCACCAGCTGCACCTGGGCGCCCACTGAAAGTAAAACCCCGAAGAATCACGAACGTCGGACGATTGCTCCCACACCGAAAGTGCCAGCCAGTCAAGCTCTTGCTGCTCCTTACCGGCCATTGCCAGCCCATCTACAGCACCACAGACATCGGGGCTCCGGGCTTTCCCTGATGAACAGGGCTTCGACATTTACCATCAGCTGCACCTGGGCGCCCACTGAAAGTAAAACCCCGAAAAATCACGAACGTCGGACGATTCCTCCCACACCGAAAGTGCCAGCAACTCAAGCTCTTGCTGGTACTCACCGGACTTTGGCAGTGCATCTACAGCACCACAGACATCGGGGCTCCGGGCTTTCGCTGAACAACAGGGCTTCAACGTTTACCACCAGCTGCACCTGGGCGCCCACTGAAAAAAATAAACGAAAAATCACGAACATCGCACGATTGCTCCCACACCGAAAGTGCCAGCAAATCAAGCTCTTGCTGCTCCTCACCGGCCATTCCCAGCGCATCTACAGCACCACAGACATCGCGGCTCCGGGCTTTCCCTGACCAACAGGGCTTCGACATTTACCACCAGCTGCACCTGGTTACACACTGAAAAAAAACCCTGAAAAATCACAAACGTCGGACGATTGCTCCCACACCGAAAGTGCCAGCAACTCAAGCTCTTGCTGCTCCTCACCGGCCATTGGCAGCGGAACTACAGCACCACAGACATCGGGGCTCCGGGCTTTCCCTGACCAACAGGGCTTCGACATTTACCACCAGCTGCACCTGGTCACCCACTGAAATAAAACCCCCAAAAATCACGAACGTCGGACGATTGCTCCCACACCCAAAGTGCCAGCCAGTCAAGCTCTTGCTGCTCCTCACCGGCCATTGGCAGTGCATCTACAGCACCACAGACATCGGGGCTCCTGGCTTTCCCTGACCAACAGGGCTTCGACGTTTACCACCAGCTGCACCTGGGCGCCCACTGAAAAAAAACCCCGAATAATCACAAACATCGGACTATTGCTCCCACACCAAAAGTGACAGCCAGTCAAGCTCTTGCTGCTCCTCACCGGCCATTCCCAGCGCATCTACAGCACCACAGACATCGGGGCTCCGGGCTTTCCCTGACCAACAGGGCTTCGACGTTTACCACCCGCTGCACCTGGGCGCCCACGGAAAAAAAACCCCGAAAAATCACGAACGTCGGACGATTCCTCCCACACCGAAAGTGCCAGCAACTCAAGCTCTTGCTGCTACTCACCGGACTTTGGCAGTGCATCTACAGCACCACAGACATCGGGGTTCTGCGCTTTCCCTGACCAACAGGGCTTCAACGTTTACCACCCGCTGCACCTGGGCGCCCACTGAAATAAAACCCCGAAAAATCACGAACGTCGGACGATTCCTCCCACACCCAAAGTGCCAGCCAGTCAAGCTCTTGCTGCTCCTCACCGGCCATTCCCAGCGCATCTACAGCACCACAGACATCGGGGCTCCGGGCTTTCCCTGACCAACAGGGCTTCGACATTTACCACCAGCTGCACCTGGGCGCCCACTGAAATAAAACCCCGAAAAATCACGAACGTCGGACGATTGCTCCCACACCAAAAGTGCCAGCAACTCAAGCTCTTGCTGCTCCTCACCGGACTTTGGCAGTGCATCTACAGCACCACAGACATCGGTGCTCCGGACTTTCCCTGATCAACTGGGCTTCGACGTTTACCACCAGCTGCACCTGGGCGCCCACTGAAATAAAACCCCGAAAAATCACGAACGTCGGACGATTGCTCCCACACCGAAAGTGCCAGCAACTCAAGCTCTTGCTGCTCCTCACCGGACTTTGGCAGTGCATCTACAGCACCACAGACATCGGGGATCCGGGCTTTCCCTGACCAACAGGGCTTCGACGTTTACCACCAGCTGCACCTGGGCGCCCACTGAAAAAAAACCCCGAATAATCACAAACATCGGACGATTGCTCCCACACCAAAAGTGCCAGACAGTCAACCTCTTGCTGCTCCTCACCGGCCATTGGCAGCGCATCTACAGCACCACAGACATCGGGGCTCCGGGCGTTCCCTGACCAACAGGGCTTCGACGTTTACCACCAGCTGCACCTGGGTGCCCACTGAAAAAAACCCCGAAAAATCACGAACGTCGGACGATTGCTCCCACACCAGAAGTGCCAGCCAGTCAAGCTCTTGCTGCTCCTCACCGGCCATTGGCAGCGCATCTACAGCACCACAGACATCGCGGCTCTGGGCTTTCCCTGACCAACAGGCCTTCGACATTTACCACCAGCTGCACCTAGTTGGCCACTGAAAAAAAACCCTGAAAAATCAAAAACGTCGGACAATTGATCCAACACCGAAAGTGCCAGCCAGTCAAGCTCTTGCTGCTCCTCACCGGACTTTGGCAGTGCATCTACAGCACCACAGACATCGGAGCTCCGGGCTTTCCCTGACCAACAGGGCTTCGACGTTTACCACTCGCTGCACCTGGGCTCCCACTGAAAAGAACCCCGAAAAATCACGAACGTCGGACGATTGCTCCCACACCGAAAGTGCCAGCAACACAAGCTCTTTCTGCTCCTCACCGGCCATTCCCAGCGCATCTACAGCACCACAGACATCGGGGCTCCGGGCTTTCCCTGACCAACAGGGCTTCGACGTTTACCACCAGCTGAACCTGGGCGCCCACTGGAAAAAAAACCCGAAAAATCACGAACGTCGGACGATTGTTCCCACATTGAAAGTGCCAGCCAGTCAAGCTCTTGCTGCTCCTCACCGGCCATTCCCAGCGCATCTACAGCACCACAGATATCGGGGTTCTGCGCTTTCCCTGATCAACAGGGCTTCGACGTTTACCACCAGCTGAACCTGGGCGCCCGCTGAAAAAAATAAAAGAAAAATCACGAACATCGGACGATTGCTCCCGCAACGAAAGTGCCAGACAGTCAAGCTCTTGCTGCTCCTCACCGGCCATTGGCAGCTCATCTACAGCACCACAGACATCGGGGCTCCGGGCTTTCCCTGACCAACAGGGCTTCGACGTTTACCACCAGCTGAACCTGGGCGCCCACTGAAAGTAAAACCCCGAAAAATCACGAACGTCGGACGATTGCTCCCACACCGAAAGTGCCAGCAACTCAAGCTCTTGCTGCTCCTCACCGCCCATTCCCAGCGCATCTACAGCACCACAGACATCGGGGCTCTGGGCTTTCCCTGACCAACAGGGCTTCGACGTTTACCACCAGCTGCACCTGGTTACCCACTGAAAAAAAACCCTGAAAAATCACGAACGTCGGACGATTGCTCCCACACCAAAAGTGCCAGCCAGTCAAGCTCTTGCTGCTCCTCACCGGCCATTCCCAGCGCATCTACAGCACCACAGATATCGGGGTTCTGCGCTTTCCCTGACCAACAGGGCTTCGACGTTTACCACCAGCTGAACCTGGGCGCCCGCTGAAAAAAATAAAAGAAAAATCACGAACATCGGACGATTGCTCCCACACCGAAAGTGCCAGCCAGTCAAGCTCTTGCTGCTCCTCACCGGCCATTCCCAGCGCATCTACAACACCACAGACATCGGGGCTATGGGCTTTCCCTGACCAACAGGGCTTCGACATTTACCACCAGCTGAACCTGGTTACCCACTGAAAAAAAACCCTGAAAAATCAAAAACGTCGGACGATTGCTCCCACACCGAAAGTGCCAGCAACTCAAGCTCTTGCTGCTCCTCACCGGCCATTCCCAGCGCATCTACAGCACCACAGACATCGGGGTTCTGCGCTTTCCCTGACCAACAGGGCTTCGACGTTTACCACCAGCTGCACCTGGGCGCCCACTGAAAAAAATAAAAGAAAAATCACGAACATCGGACGATTGCTCCCACACCAAAAGTGCCAGCAACTCAAGCTCTTGCTGCTCCTCACCGGACTTTGGCAGCGCATCTACAGCACCACAGACATCGGGGATCCGGGCTTTCCCTGACCAACAGGGCTTCGACGTTTACCACCAGCTGCACCTGGGCGCCCACTGAAATAAAACCCCGAAAAATCACGAACGTCGGACGATTGCTCCCACAACGAAAGTGCCAGCAACTCAAGCTCTTGCTCCTACTCACCGGACTTTGGCAGCGCATCTACAGCACCACAGACATCGGGGCTCTGGGCTTTCCCTGACCAACAGGGCTTCGACGTTTACCACCAGCTGCACCTGGGCGCCCACTGAAAAAAAACCCCGAAAAATCACGAACGTCGGACGATTGTTCCCACACCGAAAGTGCCAGCAACACAAGCTCTTGCTGCTCCTCACCGGCCATTCCCAGCGCATCTACAGCACCACAGACATCGGGGCTCCGGGCTTTCCCTGACCAACAGGCCTTCGACATTTACCACCAGCTGCACCTGGTTACCCACTGAAAAAAAACCCTGAAAAATCAAAAACGTCGGACGATTGCTCCCACACCGAAAGTGCCAGCAACTCAAGCTCTTGCTGCTCCTCACCGGCCACTGGCAGCGCATCTACAGCACCACAGACATCGGGGCTCCGGGATTTGCCTGACCAACAGGCCTTCGACATTTACCACCAGCTGCACCTGGGCGCCCACTGAAATAAAACCCCGAAAAATCACGAACGTCGGACGATTGCTCCCACACTGAAAGTGCCAGCAACTCAAGCTCTTGCTGCTACTCACCGGCCATTCCCAGCGCATCTACAGCACCACAGACATCGGGGCTCCGGGCTTTCCCTGACCAACAGGGCTTCGACGTTTACCACCAGCTGAACCTGGGCGCCCACTGAAAAAAATAAACTAAAAATCACGAACATCGGACGATTGCTCCCACACCGAAAGTGCCAGCCAGTCAAGCTCTTGCTGCTCCTCACCGGCCATTGGCAGCGCATCTACAGCACCACAGACATCGGGGCTCCGGGATTTCCCTGACCAACAGGGCTTCGACATTTACCACCAGCTGCACCGGGGCGCCCACTGAAATAAAACCCCGAAAAATCACGAACGTCGGACGATTGCTCCCACACCGAAAGTGCCAGCAACTCAAGCTCTTGCTGTTCCTCACCGGCCATTCCCAGCGCATCTACAGCACCACAGACATCGGGGCTCCGGGCTTTCCCTGACCAACAGGGCTTCGACGTTTACCACCAGCTGCACCTGGGCGCCCACTGAAAAAAAACCCCGAAAAATCACGAACATCGCACGATTGCTCCCACACCAAAAGTGCCAGCCAGTCAAGCTCTTGCTGCTCCTCACCGGCCATTCCCAGCGCATCTACAGCACCACAGACATCGGGTCTCTGGGCTTTCCCTGACCAACAGGGCTTCGACATTTACCACCAGCTGCACCTGGTTACCCACTGAAAAAAAACCCTGAAAAATCAAAAACGTCGGACGATTGCTACCACACCGAAAGTGCCAGCAACTCAAGCTCTTGCTGCTCCTCACCGCCCATTCCCAGCGCATCTACAGCACCACAGACATCGCGGCTCTGGGCTTTCCCTGACGAACGGGGCTTGGACATTTACCACCAGCTGCACCTGGTTACCCACTGAAAAAAAACCCTGAAAAATCACAAATGTCGGACGATTCCTGCCACACCTTAAATGCCAGCCTGTCAAGCTCTTGCTGCTACTCACCGGCCATTCCCAGCTCATCTACAGCACCAGAGACATCGCGGCTCCGGGCTTTCCCTGACCAACAGGGCTTCGACGTTTACCACCCGCTGCACCTGGGCGCCCACTGAAAGTAAAACCCCGAAGAATCACGAACGTCGGACGATTGCTCCCACACCGAAAGTGCCAGCAACTCAAGCTCCTGCTGCTCCTCACCGGCCATTCCCAGCGCATCTACAGCACCACAGACATCGGGGCTCCGGGCTTTCCCTGACCAACTGGGCTTCGACGTTTACCACCCGCTGCACCTGGGCGCCCACTGAAAAAAGTAAACGAAAAATCACAAACGTCGGACGATTGCTCCCACACCGAAAGTGCCAGCCAGTCAAGCTCTTGCTGCTCCTCACCGGCCATTGGCAGCGCATCTACAGCACCACAGACATCGCGGCTCCGGGCTTTCCCTGACCAACAGGGCTTCGACATTTACCACCAGCTGCACCTGGGAGCCCACTGAAATAAAACCCCGAAAAATCACGAACGTCGGACGATTGCTCCCACAACGAAAGTGCCAGCCTGTCAAGGTCTTGCTGCTCCTCACCGGCCATTGGCAGCGCATCTACAGCACCACAGACATCGGAGCTCCGGGCTTTCCCTGACCAACAGGGCTTCGACGTTTACCACTCGCTGCACCTGGGCTCCCACTGAAAAGAACCCCGAAAAATCACGAACGTCGGACGATTGCTCCCACACCGAAAGTGCCAGCAACACAAGCTCTTGCTGCTCCTCACCGGCCATTCCCAGCGCATCTACAGCACCACAGACATCGCGGCTCCGGGCTTTCCCTGACCATCAGGGCTTCGACATTTACCACCAGCTGAACCTGGGCCCCCACTGAAATAAAACCCCGAAAAATCACGAACATCGGACGATTGCTCCCACACCGAAAGTGCCAGACAGTCAAGCTCTTGCTGCTCCTCACCGGCCATTGGCAGCGCATCTACAGCACCACAGACATCGGGGCTCCGGGCTTTCCCTGACCAACAGGGCTTCGACATTTACCACCAGCTGCACCTGGGCGCCCACTGAAATAAAACTCCGAAAAATCACGAACGTCGGACGATTGCTCCCACAACGAAAGTGCCAGCAACTCAAGGTCCTGCTGCTACTCACCGGACTTTGGCAGCACATCTACAGCACCACAGACATCGCGGCTCCGGGCTTTCCCTGACCAACAGGGCTTCGACGTTTACCACCCGCTGAACCTGGGCGCCCACTGAAAAAAATTAAAGAAAAATCACGAACGTCGGACGATTGCTCCCACAGCAGAAGTGCCAGCCAATGAAGCTCTTGCTGCTCCTCACCGGCCATTCCCAGCGCATCTACAGCACCACAGACATCGGGGCTCCGGGCTTTCCCTGACCAACAGGGCTTCGACATTTACCACCAGCTGCACCTGGTTACCCACTGAAAAAAAGCCCTGAAAAATCAAAAACGTCGGACGATTGCTCCCACACTGAAAGTGTGGGCAACTCAAGCTCTTGCTGCTCCTCACCGGCTATTGGCAGCGCATCTACAGCACCACAGACATCGGGGCTCCGGGCTTTCCCTGACCAACAGGGCTTCGACGTTTACCACCAGCTGAACCTGGGCGCCCACTGAAAGTAAAACCCCGAAGAATCACGAACGTCGGACGATTGCTCCCACACCAAAAGTGCCAGCCAGTCAAGCTCTTGCTGCTCCTCCCCGGCCATTCCCAGCGCATCTACAGCACCACAGACATCGGGGCTCCGGGCTTTCCCTGACCAACAGGGCTTCGACGTTTACCACCAGCTGCACCTGGGCGCCCAGTGAATAAAAATCCCCAAAAATCACAAACGTCCGACGATTGCTCCTACACTGAAAGTGCCAGCAACTCAAGCTGTTGCTGCTCCTCACCGCCCATTCCCAGCACATCTACAGCACCACAGACATCGGGGCTGTGGGCTTTCCCTGACCAACAGGGCTTCGACGTTTACCACCAGCTGCACCTGTGCGCCCACTGAAAGTAAAACCCTGAAAAATCACGAACGTCGGACGATTGCTCCCACACCGAAAGTGCCAGCCAGTCAAGCTCTAGCTGCTGAACACCGGCCATTCCCAGCGCATCTACAGCACCACAGACATCGGGGCTCCGGGCTTTCCCTGACCAACAGGGCTTAGAAGTTTACCACCAGCTGAACCTGGGCGCCCACTGGAAAAAAAACCCGAAAAATCACGAACGTCGGACGATTGCTCCCACAACGAAAGTGCCAGCAACTCAAGCTCTTGCTGCTCCTCACCGGCCATTGGCAGCACATCTACAGCACCACAGACATCGGGGCTCCGGGCTTTCCCTGACCATCAGGGCTTCGACATTTACCACCAGCTGCACCTGGGCTCCCACTGAAATAAAACCCCGAAAAATCACGAACGTCGGACGATTGCTCCCACAACGAAACTGCCAGCAACTCAAGCTCTTGCTGCTACTCACCGGACTTTGGCAGTGCATCTACAGCACCACAGACATCGGGGCTCCAGGCTTTCCCTGACGAACAGCGTTCGACGTTTACCACCAGCTGCACCTGGGCGCCCACTGAAAAAAATAAACGAAAAATCATGAATATCGGACGATTGCTCCCACACCGAAACTGCCAGCAACTCAAGCTCTTGCTGCTACTCACTGCCCATTGGCAGGGCATCTACAGCACCACAGACATCGGGGCTCCGAGCTTTCCCTGACCAACTGGGCTTCAACGTTTACCACCAGCTGCACCTGGGCGCACACTGAAATAAAACTCCGAAAAATCACGAACGTCAGACGATTGCTCCCACAACGAAAGTGCCAGCAACTCAAGCTCTTGCTGCTACTCACCAGACTTTGGCAGTGCATCTACAGCACCACAGACATCGGGGCTCCGGGCTTTCCCTGACCAACAGGGCTTCGAAGTTTACCACCAGCTGAACCTGGGCGCCCACTGAAAAAAATAAACTAAAAATCACGAACATCGGACGATTGCTCCCACACCGAAAGTGCCAGACAGTCAAGCTCTTGCTGCTCCTCACCGGCCATTGGCAGCTCATCTACAGCATCACAGATATCGGGGCTCCGGGCTTTCCGTGACCAACAGGGCTTCGACGTTTACCACCAGCTGAACCTGGGCGCCCACTGAAAGTAAAACCCCGAAAAATCACGAACATCGGACGATTGCTCCCACACCGAAAGTGCCAGCAACACAAGCTCTTGCTGCTCCTCACCGCCCATTCCCAGCGCATCTACAGCACCACAGACATCGGGGCTCTGGGCTTTCCCTGACCAACAGGGCTTCGACGTTTACTACCAGCTGAACCTGGGCGCCCACTGAAAAAAAACCCCGAAAAATCACAAACGTCGGACAATTGCTCCCACACCGAAAGTCCCAGCCAGTCAAGCTCTTGCTGCTCCTCACCGGCCATTCCCAGCGCATCTACAGCACCACAGACATCGCGGCTCCGGGCTTTCCCTCACCAACAGGGCTTCGACATTTACCACCAGCTGCACCTGGTTACCCACTGAAAAAAAACCCTGAAAAATCAAAAACGTCAGACGATTGCTCCCACACTGAAAGTGCCAGCAACTCAAGCTCTTGCTGCTCCTCACCGGCCATTGGCAGCGCATCTACAGCACCACAGACATCGCGGCTCTGGGCTTTCCCTGACGAACGGGGCTTGGACATTTACCACCAGCTGCACCTGGTTACCCACTGAAAAAAAACCCTGAAAAATCACAAATGTCGGACGATTCCTGCCACACCTTAAATGCCAGCCTGTCAAGCTCTTGCTGCTACTCACCGGCCATTCCCAGCTCATCTACAGCACCAGAGACATCGCGGCTCCGGGCTTTCCCTGACCAACAGGGCTTCGACGTTTACCACCCGCTGCACCTGGGCGCCCACTGAAAGTAAAACCCCGAAGAATCACGAACGTCGGACGATTGCTCCCACACCGAAAGTGCCAGCAACTCAAGCTCCTGCTGCTCCTCACCGGCCATTCCCAGCGCATCTACAGCACCACAGACATCGGGGCTCCGGGCTTTCCCTGACCAACTGGGCTTCGACGTTTACCACCCGCTGCACCTGGGCGCCCACTGAAAAAAGTAAACGAAAAATCACAAACGTCGGACGATTGCTCCCACACCGAAAGTGCCAGCCAGTCAAGCTCTTGCTGCTCCTCACCGGCCATTGGCAGCGCATCTACAGCACCACAGACATCGCGGCTCCGGGCTTTCCCTGACCAACAGGGCTTCGACATTTACCACCAGCTGCACCTGGGAGCCCACTGAAATAAAACCCCGAAAAATCACGAACGTCGGACGATTGCTCCCACAACGAAAGTGCCAGCCTGTCAAGGTCTTGCTGCTCCTCACCGGCCATTGGCAGCGCATCTACAGCACCACAGACATCGGAGCTCCGGGCTTTCCCTGACCAACAGGGCTTCGACGTTTACCACTCGCTGCACCTGGGCTCCCACTGAAAAGAACCCCGAAAAATCACGAACGTCGGACGATTGCTCCCACACCGAAAGTGCCAGCAACACAAGCTCTTGCTGCTCCTCACCGGCCATTCCCAGCGCATCTACAGCACCACAGACATCGCGGCTCCGGGCTTTCCCTGACCATCAGGGCTTCGACATTTACCACCAGCTGAACCTGGGCCCCCACTGAAATAAAACCCCGAAAAATCACGAACATCGGACGATTGCTCCCACACCGAAAGTGCCAGACAGTCAAGCTCTTGCTGCTCCTCACCGGCCATTGGCAGCGCATCTACAGCACCACAGACATCGGGGCTCCGGGCTTTCCCTGACCAACAGGGCTTCGACATTTACCACCAGCTGCACCTGGGCGCCCACTGAAATAAAACTCCGAAAAATCACGAACGTCGGACGATTGCTCCCACAACGAAAGTGCCAGCAACTCAAGGTCCTGCTGCTACTCACCGGACTTTGGCAGCACATCTACAGCACCACAGACATCGCGGCTCCGGGCTTTCCCTGACCAACAGGGCTTCGACGTTTACCACCCGCTGAACCTGGGCGCCCACTGAAAAAAATTAAAGAAAAATCACGAACGTCGGACGATTGCTCCCACAGCAGAAGTGCCAGCCAATGAAGCTCTTGCTGCTCCTCACCGGCCATTCCCAGCGCATCTACAGCACCACAGACATCGGGGCTCCGGGCTTTCCCTGACCAACAGGGCTTCGACATTTACCACCAGCTGCACCTGGTTACCCACTGAAAAAAAGCCCTGAAAAATCAAAAACGTCGGACGATTGCTCCCACACTGAAAGTGTGGGCAACTCAAGCTCTTGCTGCTCCTCACCGGCTATTGGCAGCGCATCTACAGCACCACAGACATCGGGGCTCCGGGCTTTCCCTGACCAACAGGGCTTCGACGTTTACCACCAGCTGAACCTGGGCGCCCACTGAAAGTAAAACCCCGAAGAATCACGAACGTCGGACGATTGCTCCCACACCAAAAGTGCCAGCCAGTCAAGCTCTTGCTGCTCCTCCCCGGCCATTCCCAGCGCATCTACAGCACCACAGACATCGGGGCTCCGGGCTTTCCCTGACCAACAGGGCTTCGACGTTTACCACCAGCTGCACCTGGGCGCCCAGTGAATAAAAATCCCCAAAAATCACAAACGTCCGACGATTGCTCCTACACTGAAAGTGCCAGCAACTCAAGCTGTTGCTGCTCCTCACCGCCCATTCCCAGCGCATCTACAGCACCACAGACATCGGGGCTGTGGGCTTTCCCTGACCAACAGGGCTTCGACGTTTACCACCAGCTGCACCTGTGCGCCCACTGAAAGTAAAACCCTGAAAAATCACGAACGTCGGACGATTGCTCCCACACCGAAAGTGCCAGCCAGTCAAGCTCTAGCTGCTGAACACCGGCCATTCCCAGCGCATCTACAGCACCACAGACATCGGGGCTCCGGGCTTTCCCTGACCAACAGGGCTTAGAAGTTTACCACCAGCTGAACCTGGGCGCCCACTGGAAAAAAAACCCGAAAAATCACGAACGTCGGACGATTGCTCCCACAACGAAAGTGCCAGCAACTCAAGCTCTTGCTGCTCCTCACCGGCCATTGGCAGCACATCTACAGCACCACAGACATCGGGGCTCCGGGCTTTCCCTGACCATCAGGGCTTCGACATTTACCACCAGCTGCACCTGGGCTCCCACTGAAATAAAACCCCGAAAAATCACGAACGTCGGACGATTGCTCCCACAACGAAACTGCCAGCAACTCAAGCTCTTGCTGCTACTCACCGGACTTTGGCAGTGCATCTACAGCACCACAGACATCGGGGCTCCAGGCTTTCCCTGACGAACAGCGTTCGACGTTTACCACCAGCTGCACCTGGGCGCCCACTGAAAAAAATAAACGAAAAATCATGAATATCGGACGATTGCTCCCACACCGAAACTGCCAGCAACTCAAGCTCTTGCTGCTACTCACTGCCCATTGGCAGGGCATCTACAGCACCACAGACATCGGGGCTCCGAGCTTTCCCTGACCAACTGGGCTTCAACGTTTACCACCAGCTGCACCTGGGCGCACACTGAAATAAAACTCCGAAAAATCACGAACGTCAGACGATTGCTCCCACAACGAAAGTGCCAGCAACTCAAGCTCTTGCTGCTACTCACCAGACTTTGGCAGTGCATCTACAGCACCACAGACATCGGGGCTCCGGGCTTTCCCTGACCAACAGGGCTTCGAAGTTTACCACCAGCTGAACCTGGGCGCCCACTGAAAAAAATAAACTAAAAATCACGAACATCGGACGATTGCTCCCACACCGAAAGTGCCAGACAGTCAAGCTCTTGCTGCTCCTCACCGGCCATTGGCAGCTCATCTACAGCATCACAGATATCGGGGCTCCGGGCTTTCCGTGACCAACAGGGCTTCGACGTTTACCACCAGCTGAACCTGGGCGCCCACTGAAAGTAAAACCCCGAAAAATCACGAACATCGGACGATTGCTCCCACACCGAAAGTGCCAGCAACACAAGCTCTTGCTGCTCCTCACCGCCCATTCCCAGCGCATCTACAGCACCACAGACATCGGGGCTCTGGGCTTTCCCTGACCAACAGGGCTTCGACGTTTACTACCAGCTGAACCTGGGCGCCCACTGAAAAAAAACCCCGAAAAATCACAAACGTCGGACAATTGCTCCCACACCGAAAGTCCCAGCCAGTCAAGCTCTTGCTGCTCCTCACCGGCCATTCCCAGCGCATCTACAGCACCACAGACATCGCGGCTCCGGGCTTTCCCTCACCAACAGGGCTTCGACATTTACCACCAGCTGCACCTGGTTACCCACTGAAAAAAAACCCTGAAAAATCAAAAACGTCAGACGATTGCTCCCACACTGAAAGTGCCAGCAACTCAAGCTCTTGCTGCTCCTCACCGGCCATTGGCAGCGCATCTACAGCACCACAGACATCGCGGCTCTGGGCTTTCCCTGACCAACAGGCCTTCGACATTAACCACCAGCTGCACCTAGTTGGCCACTGAAAAAAAACCCTGAAAAATCAAAAACGTCGGACAATTGATCCCACACCGAAAGTGCCAGCCAGTCAAGCTCTTGCAGTTCCTCACCGGCCACTGGCAGCTCATCTACAGCACCACAGACATCGGAGCTCCGGGCTTTCCCTGACCAACAGGCCTTCGACGTTTACCACCAGCTGCACCTGGGCTCCCACTGAAAAGAACCCCGAAAAATCATGAACGTCGGACGATTGCTCCCACAACGAAAGTGCCAGCCAGTCAAGCTCTTGCTGCTACTCACCGGACTTTGGCAGTGCATCTACAGCACCACAGACATCGCGGCTCCGGGCTTTCCCTGACCAACAGGGCTTCGACGTTTACCACCAGCTGCACCTGGGCGCCCACTGAAAAAAATAAACGAAAAATCATGAATATCGGACGATTGCTCCCACACCGAAACTGCCAGCAACTCAAGCTCTTGCTGCTACTCACCGCCCATTGGCAGGGCATCTACAGCACCACAGACATCGGGGCTCCGAGCTTTCCCTGACCAACAGGGCTTCAACGTTTACCACCAGCTGCACCTGGGCGCCCACTGAAATAAAACCCCGAAAAATCACGAACGTCGGACGATTGCTCCCACAACGAAAGTGCCAGCAACTCAAGCTCTTGCTGCTACTCACCGGACTTTGGCAGTGCATCTACAGCACCACAGACATCAGGGCTCCGAGCTTTCCCTGACCAACAGGGCTTCAACGTTTACCACCAGCTGCACCTGGGCGCCCACTGAAATAAAACTCCGAAAAATCACGAACGTCAGACGATTGCTCCCACAACGAAAGTGCCAGCAACTCAAGCTCTTGCTGCTACTCACCAGACTTTGGCAGTGCATCTACAGCACCACAGACATTGGGTTTCTGCGCTTTCCCTGACCAACAGGGCTTCGACATTTACCACCAGCTGAACCTGGGCGCCCACTGAAAAAAATAAACTAAAAATCACGAACATCGGACGATTATTCCCACACTGAAAGTGCCAGCAACTCAAGCTCTTGCTGCTCCTCACCGCCCATTGGCAGGGCATCTACAGCACCACAGACATCGGGGCTCCGGGCTTTCCCTGACCAACAGGGCTTCGACGTTTACCACCAGCTGCACCTGGGCGCCCAGTGAAAAAAAAACCCCAAAAATCACGAACGTCAGACGATTGCACCCACATCGAAAGTGCCAGCATGTCAGCCTCTTGCTGCTCCTCACCGGCTATTGGCAGCGCATCTACAGCACCACAGACATCGGGGCTCCGGGATTTCCCTGACCAACAGGGCTTCGACGTTTACCACCAGCTGAACCTGGTTGCCCACTGAAAAAAAACCCCAAAAATCACGAACGTCGGACGATTGCACCCACATCGAAAGTGCCAGCAACTCAAGCTCTTGCTGCTCCTCACCGGACTTTGGCAGTGCATCTACAGCACCACAGACATCGGGGCTCCGGGATTTCCCTGACCAACAGGGCTTCGACGTTTACCACCAGCTGCACCTGGTTACGCACTGAAAAAAAACCCTGAAAAATCAAAAACGTCGGACGATTGCTCCCACACCGAAAGTGCCAGCCAGTCAAGCTCTTGCTGCTCCTCACCGGCCATTCCCAGCGCATCTACAGCACCACAGACATCGGGGCTCTGGGCTTTCCCTGACGAACAGGGCTTCGACATTTACCACCAGCTGCACCTGGGCGCCCACTGAAAAAAAACCCCGAAAAATCACAAATGTCGGACGATTCCTGCCACACCTTAAATGCCAGCCTGTCAAGCTCTTGCTGCGCCTCACCGCCCATTCCCAGCGCATCTACAGCACCACAGACATCAGGGCTCTGGGCTTTCCCTGACGAACACGGCTTCGACGTTTACCACCCGCTGCACCTGGGCGCCCACTGAAAAAAATAAATGAAAAATCACAAACGTCGGACGATTGCTCCCACACCGAAAGTGCCAGCCAGTCAAGCTCTTGCTGCTCCTCACCAGACTTTGGCAGTGCATCTACAGCACCACAGACATTGGGGTTCTGCGCTTTCCCTGAACAACAGGGCTTCGACGTTTACCACCAGCTGAACCTGGGCGCCCACTGAAAAAAAACCCCGAAAAATCACGAACGTCGGACGATTGCTCCCACACCGAAAGTGCCAGACAGTCAAGCTCTTGCTGCTCCTCACCAGACTTTGGCAGTGCATCTACAGCACCACAGACATTGGGGTTCTGCGCTTTCCCTGAACAACAGGGCTTCGACGTTTACCACCAGCTGAACCTGGGCGCCCACTGAAAAAAAACCCCGAAAAATCACGAACGTCGGACGATTGCTCCCACACCGAAAGTGCCAGACAGTCAAGCTCTTGCTGCTCCTCACCGGCCATTGGCAGCTCATCTACAGCATCACAGATATCGGGGCTGCGGGCTTTCCGTGACCAACAGGGCTTCGACGTTTACCACCAGCTGAACCTGGGCGCCCACTTAAAGTAAGACCCTAAAAAATCACGAACGTCGGACGATTGCTCCCACACCGAAAGTGCCAGCCAGTCAAGCTCTTGCTGCTCCTCACCGGCCATTCCCAGCGCATCTACAGCACCACAGACATCGCGGCTCCGGGCTTTCCCTGACCAACAGGGCTTCGACATTTACCACCAGCTGCACCTGGTTACCCACTGAAAAAAAACCCTGAAAAATCAAAAACGTCGGACGATTGCTCCCACACCAAAAGTGCCAGCCAGTCAAGCTCTTGCTGCTCCTCACCGGCCATGGGCAGTGAATCTACAGCACCACAGACATCCCGGCTCCGGGCTTTCCCTGACGAACAGGGCTTCGACATTTACCACCAGCTGCACCTGGGCGCCCACTGAAATAAATAAACGAAAAATCACAAACGTCGGACGATTGCTCCCACACCTGAAGTGCCAGCCAGTCAAGCTCTTCCTGCTCCTTACCGGCCATTGGCAGCGCATCTACAGCACCACAGACATCGGGGCTCCGGGCTTTCCCTGACCAACAGGGCTTCGACGTTTACCACCAGCTGCACCTCGGAGGCCGCTGAAAAAAACCCCGAAAAATCACAAACGTCGGACAATTGCTCCCACACCGAAAGTGCCAGCAACTCAAGCTCTTGCTGCTACTCACCGGACTTTGGCAGTGCATCTACAGCACCACAGACATCGGGGTCCTGCGCTTTCCCTGAACAACAGGGCTTCAACGTTTACCACCAGCTGCACCTGGGCGCCCGCTGAAAAAAACCCCGAAAAATTACAAACGTCGGACGATTGCTCCCACACCGAAAGTGCCAGCAACTCAAGCTCTTGCTGCTCGTCACCGCCCATTCCCAGCGCATCTAAAGCACCACAGACATCGGGGCTCCGGGCTTTCCCTGACCAACAGGGCTTCGACATTTACCACCAGCTGCACCTGGGCGCCCACTGAAATTAAAACCACGAAAAATCACGAACGTCGGACGATTGCTCCCACACCAAAAGTCCCAGTCAGTCAAGCTCTTGCTGCTACTCACGGGCCATGGGCAGCGCATCTACAGCACCACAGACATCGTGGCTCCGGGCTTTCCCTGACCAACAGGGCTTCGACATTTACCACCAGCTGCACCTGGGTGCCCCCTGAAAAAAAAACCCCAAAAATCACAAATGTCGGACGATTCCTGCCACACCTTAAATGACAGCCTGTCAAGCTCTTGCTGCTCCTCACCGGCCATTGGAGGCGCATCTACAGCACCACAGACATCGGGGCTCCGGGCTTTCCCTGACCAACAGGGCTTCAACGTTTACCACCAGCTGCACCTGGGCGCCCACTGAAAAAAATAAACGAAAAATCACGAACATCGCACGATTGCTCCCACACCGAAAGTGCCAGCAACTCAAGCTCTTGCTGCTACTCACCTCCCAATCCCAGCGCATCTACAGCACCACAGACATCGGGGCTCCGGGCTTTCCCTGACGAACAGGGCTTCGACGTTTACCACCAGCTGAACCTGGGCGCGCACTGGAAAAAAAACCCGAAAAATCACGAACGTCGGACGATTGTTCCCACATTGAAAGTGCCAGCCAGTCAAGCTCTTGCTGCTATTCACCGGCCATTGGCAGCGCATCTACAGCACCACAGACATCGGGGCTCCGGGCTTTCCCTGACCAACAGGGCTTCGACGTTTACCACCCGCTGCACCTGGGCTCCCACTGAAAAGAACACCGAAAAATCACAAACGTCGGACGATTGCTCCCACACCGAAAGTGCCAGCCAGTCAAGCTCTTGCTGCTCCTCACCGCCCATTCCCAGCGCATCTACAGCACCACAGACATCGGAGCTCCGGGCTTTCCATGACGAACCAGGCTTCGACATTTACCACCAGCTGCACCTGGGCTCCCACTGAAAAGAACCCCCGAAAAATCACGAACATCGGACGATTGCTCCCACACCGAAAGTGCCAGCAACATAAGCTCTTGCTGCTCCTCACCGGCCGTTCCCAGCACATCTACAGCACCACAGACATCGGGGCTCCGGGCTTTCCCTGACCAACAGGGCTTCGACGTTTACCACCAGCTGAACCTGGGCGCCCACTGAAAAAAATAAACGAAAAATCACGAAGATCAGACGATTGATCCCACAACGAAAGTGCCAGCCAGTCAAGCTCTTGCTGCTCCTCACCGCCCATTCCCAGCGCATCTACAGCACCACAGACATCGGGGCTCCGGGCTTTCCCTGACCAACAGGGCTTCGACATTTACCACCAGCTGCACCTGGGCGCACACTGAAATAAAACCCCGAAAAATCACGAACGTCGGACGATTGCTCCCACAACGAAAGTGCCAGGAACTCAAGCTCTTGCTGCTACTCACCGCCCATTGGCAGCGCATCTACAGCACCACAGACATCGGGGCTCCGGGCTTTCCCTGACCAACAGGGCTTCGACGTTTACCACCAGCTGAACCTGGGCGCCCACTGAAAAAAACCCCGAAAACTCACGAACGTCGGACGATTCCTCCCACACCGAAAGTGCCAGCATGTCAGCCTCTTGCTGCTCCTCACCGGCCATTCCCAGCGCATCTACAGCACCACAGACATCGGGGCTCCGGGCTTTCCCTGACCAACAGGGCTTCGACGTTTACCACCAGCTGAACCTGGGCGCCCACTGAAAAAAAACCCCGAAAAATCACGAACGTCGGACGATTGCTCCAACACCGAAAGTGCCAGCCTGTCAAGCTGTAGCTACTCCTCACCAGCCATTGCCAGCGCATCTACAGCACCACTGACATCGGGGCTCTGGACTTTCCTTGACGAACAGGGCTTCGACGTTTACCACCAGCTGCACCTGGGCGCCCACTGAAAAGAACCCCCAAAAAATCACGAATATCGGTCGATTGCTCACACACCGAAAGTGCCAGCAACACAAGTTCTTGCTGCTTCTCACCGGCCATTCCAAGCGCATCTACAGCACCACAGACATCGGGGCTCCGGGCTTTCCCTGACCAACAGGGCTTCGACGTTTACCACCAGCTGCAACTGGGCGCCAACTGAAATAAAACCCCGAAAAATCACGAACGTCGGACGATTCCTCCTACACCGAAAGTGCCAGCAACTCAAGCTCTTGCTGCTACACACCGGACTTTGGCAGTGCATCTACAGCACCACAGACATCGGGGTTCTGCGCTTTCCCTGAACAACAGGGCTTCGACGTTTACCACCAGCTGCACCTGGGTGCCCACTGAAAAAAACCGCGAAAAATCACAAACGTCGGACTATTGCTCCCACACTGAAAGTGCCAGCCAGTCAAGCTCTTGCTGCTCCTCACCGGCCATTGGCAGCGCATCTACAGCACCAGAGACATCGCGGCTCTGGGCTTTCCCTGACCAACAGGCCTTCGACATTTACCACCAGCTGCACCTAGTTGGCCACTGAAAAAAAACCCTGAAAAATCGAAAACGTCGGACAATTGATCCCACACCCAAAGTGCCAGCCAGTCAAGCTCTTGCAGTTCCTCACCGGCCACTGGCAGCTCATGTACAGCACTACAGACATCGGAGCTCCGGGCTTTCCCTGACGAACAGGGCTTCGACGTTTACCACTCGCTGCACCTAGGCTCCCACTGAAAAGAACCCCGAAATATCACGAACGTCGGACGATTGCACCCACACCGAAAGTGCCAGCAACACAAGCTCTTGCTGCTCCTCACCGGCCATTCCCAGCGCATCTACAGCACCACAGACATCGGGGCTCCGGGCTTTCCCTGACCAACTGGGCTTCAACGTTTACCACCAGCTGAACCTGGGCGCCCACTGAAATAAAACCTCCAAAAATCACGAACGTCGGACGATTGCTCCCACACCGAAAGTGCCAGCCTGTCAAGCTATGCTGCTCCTCACCAGCCATTCCCAGCGCATCTACAGCACCACAGACATCGGGGCTCCGGGGTTTCCCTGACCAACCGGGCTTCGACATTTACCACCAGCTGCACCTGGGTGCCCCCTGAAAAAAAAACCCCAAAAATCACGAACGTCGGACGATTCCTGCCACACCTTAAATGCCAGCCAGCCAAGCTCTTGCTGCTCCTCACCGGCCATTGGCAGCGCATCTACAGCACCACAGACATCGTGGCTCCGGGCTTTCCCTGACCAACAGGCCTTCGACATTTACCACCAGCTGCACCTGGGCGCCCACTGAAAAAAAACCCTGAAAAATGACGAACGTCGGACGATTGCTCCCACACCAAAAGTGCCAGCCAGTCAAGCTCTTGCTGCTCCTCACCGGCCATTCCCAGCGCATCTACAGCACCACAGACATCGGGGCTCCGGGCTTTCCCTGACCATCAGGGCTTCGACGTTTACCACCAGCTGCACCTCGGCTCCCACTGAAATAAAAGCCCGAAAAATCACGAACGTCGGACGATTGCTCCCACAACGAAAGTGCCAGCCAGTCAAGCTCTTGCTGCTCCTCACCGCCCATTCCCAGCGCATCTACAGCACCACAGACATCGGGGCTCCGGGCTTTCCCTGACGAACAGGGCTTCGACATTTACCACCAGCTGCACCTGGGCGCCCACTGAAATAAAACCCCGAAAAATCACAAACGTCGGACGATTGCTCCCACAACGAAAGTGCCAGCAACTCAAGCTCTTGCTGCTCCTCACCGGAGAGTGGCAGCGCATCTACAGCACCACAGACATCGGGGCTCCGGGCTTTCCCTGACCAACAGGGCTTCGACGTTTACCACCAGCTGCACCTGGGCGCCCACTGAAAAAAATAAACGAAAAATCATGAATATCGGACGATTGCTCCCACACCGAAACTGCGAGCAACTCAAGCTCTTGCTGCTACTCACCGCCCATTGGCAGGGCATCTACAGCACCACAGACATCGGGGCTCCGGGCTTTCCCTGACCAACAGGGCTTCAACGTTTACCACCAGCTGCACCTGGGCGCCCACTGAAAGTAAAACCCCGAAAAATCACGAACATCGGACGATTGCTCCCACACCGAAAGTGCCAGCAACACAAGCTCTTGCTGCTCCTCACCGCCCATTCCCAGCGCATCTACAGCACCACAGACATCGGGGCTCCGGGCTTTCCCTGACCAACAGGGCTTCGACATTTACCACCAGCTGCACCTGGTTACCCACTGAAAAAAAACCCTGAAAAATCAAAAACGTCAGACGATTCGTCCCACACTGAAAGTGCCAGCAACTCAAGCTCTTTCTGCTCCTCACCGGCCATTCCCAGTGCATCTACAGCACCACAGACATCGCGGCTCTGGGCTTTCCCTGACCAACAGGCCTTCGACATTTACCACCAGCTGCACCTAGTTGGTCACTGAAAAAAAACCCTGAAAAATCAAAAACGTCGGACAATTGATCCCACACCGAAAGTGCCAGCCAGTCAAGCTCTTGCAGTTCCTCACCGGCCACTGGCAGCTCATCTACAGCACCACAGACATCGGAGCTCCGGGCTTTCCCTGACCAACAGGGCTTCGACGTTTACCACTCGCTGCACCTGGGCTCCCACTGAAAAAAACCCCGAAAAATCACGAACGTCGGACGATTGCACCCAAACCGAAATTGCCAGCAACACAATCTCTTGCTGCTCCTCACCGGCCATTCCCAGCGCATCTACAGCACCACAGACATCGGGACTCCGGGCTTTCCCTGACCAACAGGGCTTCGACGTTTACCACCAGCTGAACCTGGGCGCCCACTGGAAAAAAAACCCAAAAAATCACGAACGTCGGACGATTGTTCCCACATTGAAAGTGCCAGCCAGTCAAGCTCTTGCTGCTCCTCACCGGGCATTGGCAGCGCATCTACAGCACCACAGACATCGGGACTCCGGGCTTTCCCTGACCAACTGGGCTTCGACGTTTACCACCAGCTGCACCTGGGCGCCCACTGAAAAAAATAAACGAAAAATCACGAACATCGGACGATTGCTCCCACACCAAAAGTGCCAGCATTGGCAGGGAATCTACAGCACCACAGACATCGGGGCTCCGAGCTTTCCCTGACCAACAGGGCTTCAACGTTTACCACCAGCTGCACCTGGGCGCCCACTGAAATAAAACCCCGAAAAATCACGAACGTCGGACGATTGCTCCCACACTGAAAGTGCCAGCAACTCAAGCTCTTGCTGCTACTCACCTCCCATTCCCAGCGCATCTACAACACCACAGACATCGGGGCTCCGGGCTTTCCCTGACCAACAGGGCTTCGACGTTTACCACTCGCTGAACCTGGGCTCCCACTGAAAAGAACCCCGAAAAATCACGAACATCGGACAATTGCTCCCACACCGAAAGTTCCAGCCAGTCAAGCTCTTGCTGCTCCTCACCGGCCACTGGCAGCGCATCTACAGCACCACAGACATCGGGGCTCTGGGCTTTCCCTGACAAACAGGGCTTCGATGTTTACCACCAGCTGAACCTGGGCGCCCACTGAAATAAAACCCCGAAAAATCACAAACGTCGGACGATTCCTCCCACACAGAAAGTGCCAGCAACTCAAGCTCTTGCTGTTCCTCACCGGACTTTGGCAGTGCATCTACAGCACCACAGACATCACGGCTCCGGGCTTTCCCTGACCAACAGGGCTTCGACGTTTACCACCAGCTGCACCTGTGCGCCCACTGAAAAAAACCCCGAAAAATCACAAACGTCGGACGATTGCTCCCACACCAAAAGTGCCAGCCAGTCAAGCTCTTGCTGCTCCTCACCGGCCATTGGCAGCGCATCTACAGCACCACAGACATCGTGGCTCCGGGCTTTCCCTGACCAACAGGCCTTCGACATTTACCACCAGCTGCACCTGGGCGCCCACTGAAATAAAACCCCGAAAAATCACGAACGTCGGACGACTGCTCCCACACCCAAAGTGCCAGCCAGTCAAGCTCTTGCTGCTCCTCACCGGACAGTGGCAGTGCATCTACAACACCACAGACATCGGGGCTCCGGGCTTTCCCTGACCAACAGGGCTTCGACGTTTACCACTCGCTGAACCTGGGCTCCCACTGAAAATAACCCCGAAAAATCACGAACGTCGGACGATTGCTCCCACACCAAAAGTGCCAGCCAGTCAAGCTCATGCTGCTTCTAACCAGCCATTCCCAGCGCATCTACAGCACCACAGACATCGGGGCTCCGGGCTTTCCCTGACCAACAGGGCTTCGACGTTTACCACCAGCTGCAGCTGGGCGCCCACTGAAATAAAAGCCCGAAAAATCACGAACGTCGGACGATTGCTCCCACAACGAAAGTGCCAGCCAGTCAAGCTCTTGCTGCTCCTCACCGGCCATTCCCAGCGCATCTACAGCACCACAGACATCGGGGCTCCGGGCTTTCCCTGACCAACAGGGCTTCGACGTTTACCACCCGCTGCACATGGGCGCCCACTAAAAAAAATAAACGAAATATCACGAACATCAGACGATTCCTGCCACACCTTAAATGCCAGCCAGTCAAGCTCATGCTGCTTCTCACCAGCCATTCCCAGCGCATCTACAGCACCACAGACATCGGGGCTCCGGGCTTTCCCTGACCAACAGGGCTTCGAAGTTTACCACCAGCTGCACCTGGGCGCCCACTGAAATAAAACCCCGAAAAATCACGAACGTCGGACAATTGCTCCCACACCGAAAGTGCCAGACAGTCAACCTCTAGCTGCTCCTCACCGGGCATTACCAGCGCATCTAAAGCACCACAGACATCGCGGCTCCGGGCTTTCCCTGACCAACAGGGCTTCGACGTTTACCACCAGCTGCACATGGGCGCCCACTGAAAAAAAAACCCTAAAAAATCAAAAACGTCGGACAATTGCTCCCACACCGAAAGTGCCAGCCAGTCAAGCTCTTGCTGCTCCTCCCCAGCCATTGGCAGCGCATCTACAGCACCACAGACATCGGGGCTCCGGGCTTTCCCTGACCAACAGGCCTTCGACATTTACCACCAGCTGAACCTGGGCGCCCACTGAAAAGAACCCCGAAAAATCACGAACGTCGGACGATTGCTCCCACACCGAAATTGCCAGCCAGTCAAGCTGTAGGTGCTCCTCACCTTCCATTCCCAGCGCATCTACAGCACCACAGACATCGGGGCTCCGGGCGTTCCCTGACCAACAGGGCTTAGAAGTTTATTACCAGCTGAACCTGGGAGCCCACTGGAAAAAAAATCCCCAAATATCACGAACGTCGGACGATTGCTCTCACACCAAAAGTGCCAGCAACTCAAGCTCTTGCTACCCCTCACCGGCCATTCCCAGCGCATCTACAGCACCACAGACATCGGGGCTCCGGGCTTTCCCTGACGAACAGGGCTTCGACGTTTACCACCAGCTGCACCTGGGCTCCCACTGAAATAAAACCCCGAAAAATCACGAACGTCGGACGATTGCTCCCACACCAAAAGTGCCAGCACCTCAAACTCTTGCTGCTCCTCACCGGACTTTGGCAGTGCATCTACAGCACCACAAACATCGGGGTTCTGCGCTTTCCCTGACCAACAGGGCTTCGACGTTTACCACCAGCTGAACCTGGGCGCCCGCTGAAAAAAATAAAAGAAAAATCACGAACGTCGGACGATTGCTCCCACAGCAAAAGTGCCAGCCAGTCAAGCTCTTGCTGCTCCTCACCAGCCATTCCCAGCGCATCTACAGCACCACAGACATCGCGGCTCCGGGCTTTCCCTGACCAACAGGGCTTCGACGTTTACCACCAGCTGCACCTGGTTGCCCACTGAAAAAAAAACCCTGAAAAATCAAAAACGTCGGACGATTGATCCCACACCGAAAGTGCCAGCCTGTCAAGCTCTTGCTGCTCCTCACCGGCCATTGGCAGCGCATCTACAGCACCACAGACATCGGGGCTCTGGGCTTTCCCGGACCAACAGGGCTTCGACGTTTACCACCAGCTGAGCCTGGGCGCCCACTGTAAAGAACCCCGAAAAATCACAAACGTCGGACGATTGATCCCACACCGAAAGTGCCAGCAACTCAACCTCTTGCTGCTCCTCACCGGCCATTCCCAGCGCATCTACAACACCGCAGACATCGGGGCTTTGGGCTTTCCCTGACCAACAGGGCTTCGACGTTTACCACTCGCTGAACCTGGGTGCCCACTGAAAAGAACCCCGAAAAATCACGAACATCGGACAATTGCTCCCACACCGAAAGTTCCAGCAACTCAAGCTCTTGCTGCTCCTCACCGGCCACTGGCAGCGCATCTACAGCACCACAGATATCGGGGCTCCGAGCTTTCCCTGACCAATAGGGCTTCGATGTTTACCACCAGCTGAACCTGGGCGCCCACTGAAATAAAACCCCGAAAAATCACAAACGTCGGACGATTCCTCCAACACAGAAAGTGCCAGCAACTCAAGCTCTTGCTGTTCCTCACCAGACTTTGGCAGTGCATCTACAGCACCACAGACATCACGGCTCCGGGCTTTCCCTGACGAACAGGGCTTCGACGTTTACCACCAGCTGCACCTGTGCGCCCACTGAAAAAAACCCCGAAAAATCACAAACGTCGGACGATTGCTCCCACACCAAAAGTGCCAGCAACTCAAGCTCTTGCTGCTCCTCACCGGCCATTGGCAGCGCATCTACAGCACCACAGACATCGTGGCTCCGGGCTTTCCCTGACCAACAGGCCTTCGACATTTACCACCAGCTGCACCTGGTTGCCCAGTGAAAAAAAACCCTGAAAAATGACGAACGTCGGACGATTGCTCCCACAGCAAAAGTGCCAGCCAGTCAAGCTCTTGCTGCTCCTCACCGGACAGTGGCAGTGCATCTACAGCACCACAGACATCGGGGCTCCGGGCTTTCCCTGACGAACAGGGCTTCGACGTTTACCACTCGCTGAACCTGGGCTCCCACTGAAAAGAACACCGAAAAGTCACGAACGTCGGACGATTGCTGTCACACCAAAAGTGCCAGACAGTCAAGCTCTTGCTGCTGCTCACCGGCCATTGCCAGCCCATCTACAGCACCACAGACATCGTGGCTCCGGGCTTTCCCTGACCAAAGGGGCTTCGAAGTTTACCACCAGCTGCACCTGGGCGCCCACTGAAATAAAACCCCGAAAAATCACGAACGTCGGACGACTGCTCCCACACCCAAAGTGCCAGCCAGTCAAGCTCTTGCTGCTCCTCACCGGACAGTGGCAGTGCATCTACAACACCACAGACATCGGGGCTCCGGGCTTTCCCTGACCAACAGGGCTTCGACGTTTACCACTCGCTGAACCTGGGCTCCCACTGAAAATAAACCCGAAAAATCACGAACGTCGGACGATTGCTCCCACACCAAAAGTGCCAGCCAGTCAAGCTCATGCTGCTTCTAACCAGCCATTCCCAGCGCATCTACAGCGCCACAGACATCGGGGCTCCGGGCTTTCCCTGACCAACAGGGCTTCGACGTTTACCACCAGCTGCAGCTGGGCGCCCACTGAAATAAAACCCCGAAAAATCACGAACGTCGGACGATTGCTCCCACAACGAAAGTGCCAGCCAGTCAAGCTCTTGCTGCTCCTCACCGGCCATTCCCAGCGCATCTACAGCACCACAGACATCGGGGCTCCGGGCTTTCCCTGACCAACAGGGCTTCGACGTTTACCACCAGCTGCACATGGGCGCCCACTAAAAAAAATAAACGAAATATCACGAACATCAGACGATTCCTGCCACACCTTAAATGCCAGCCAGTCAAGCTCATGCTGCTTCTCACCAGCCGTTCCCAGCGCATCTACAGCACCACAGACATCGGGGCTCCGGGCTTTCCCTGACCAACAGGGCTTCGACGTTTACCACCAGCTGCACCTGGGCGCCCACTGAAATAAAACCCTGAAAAATCACGAACGTCGGACAATTGCTCCCACACCGAAAGTGCCAGACAGTCAACCTCTAGCTGCTCCTCACCGGGCATTACCAGCGCATCTACAGCACCACAGACATCGCGGCTCCGGGCTTTCCCTGACCAACAGGGCTTCGACATTTACCACCAGCTGCACATGGGCGCCCACTGAAAAAAAAACCCTAAAAAATCAAAAACGTCGGACAATTGCTCCCACACCGAAAGTGCCAGCCAGTCAAGCTCTTGCTGCTCCTCCCCAGCCATTGGCAGCGCATCTACAGCACCACAGACATCGGGGCTCCGGGCTTTCCCTGACCAACAGGCCTTCGACATTTACCACCAGCTGAACCTGGGCGCCCACTGAAAAGAACCCCGAAAAATCACGAACGTCGGACGATTGCTCCCACACCGAAATTGCCAGCCAGTCAAGCTGTAGGTGCTCCTCACCTTCCATTCCCAGCGCACATACAGCACCACAGACATCGGGGCTCCGGGCGTTCCCTGACCAACAGGGCTTAGAAGTTTATTACCAGCTGAACCTAGGCGCCCACTGGAAAAAAAATCCCCAAATATCATGAACGTCGGACGATTGCTCTCACACCAAAAGTGCCAGCCACTCAAGCTCTTGCTACCCCTCACCGGCCATTCCCAGCGCATCTACAGCACCACAGACATCGGGGCTCCGGGCTTTCCCTGACGAACAGGGCTTCGACGTTTACCACCAGCTGCACCTGGGCTCCCACTGAAATAAAACCCCGAAAAATCACGAACGTCGGACGATTGCTCCCACACCAAAAGTGCCAGCAACTCAAGCTCTTGCTACCCCTCACCGGCCATTCCCAGCGCATCTACAGCACCACAGACATCGGGGATCCGGGCTTTCCCTGACCAACAGGGCTTCGACGTTTACCACCAGTTGCACCTGGGCACCCACTGAAAAAAAAAACCCCCAAAATCACAAACATCAGACGATTGCTCCCACACCGAAAGTGCCAGCCAGTCAAGCTCTTTGTGCTCCTCACCGGCCATTGGCGGCGCATCTACAGCACCACAGACATCGGGGATCCGGGCTTTCCCTGACCAACAGGGCTTTGACGTTATACCACCCGCTGCACCTCGGCACCCACTGAAAAAAATAAACGAAAAATCATGAACATCGGACGATTGCTCCCACACCGAAAGTGCCAGCAACACAAGCTCTTCCTGCTCCTGACCGCCCATTCCCAGCGGATCTAGAGCACCACAGACATCGCGGCTCCGGGCTTTCCCTGACCAACAGGCCTTTGACATTTACCACCAGCTGCACCTGGTTGCCCACTGAAAAAAAACCCTGAAAAATCAAAAACGTCGGACGATTGCTCCCACACCAAAAGTGCCAGACAGTCAAGCTCTTGCTGCTCCTCACCTCCCATTGGCAGCGCATCTACAGCACCACAGACATCGGGGCTCCGGGCTTTCCCTGACCAACAGGGCTTCGACGTTTACCACTAGCTAAACCTGGGCTCCCACTAAAAAAAAATCCCGAAAAATCAAAAACGTCCGACGATTCCTGCCACACCGAAAGTGCCAGCCTATCAAGCTCTTGCTGCTCGTCGCCGGCCATTGGCAGCACATCTACAGCACCAAAGACATCGCGGCTCCGGGCTTTCCCTGACCAACAGGGCTTCGATGTTTACCACCAGCTGCAAATGGGCGCCCACTGAAATAAAACCCTGAAAAATAACAAACGTCGGACGATTCCTCCCACACCAAAAGTGCCAGACAGTCAAGCTCTTGCTGCTACTCACCGGACTTTGGCAGTGCATCTACAGCACCACAGATATCGGTGTTCTGCGCTTTCCCTGACCAACAGGGCTTCGACGTTTACCACCAGCCGCACCTGGGCGCCCACTGAAAAAAATAAATGAAAAATCACGAACGTCGGACGATTGCTCCCACACCGAAAGTGCCAGCCAGTCAGGCTCTTGCTGCTAATCACCGCCCATTCCCAGCGCATCTACAGCACCACAGACATTTGGGCTCTGGACTTTCCCTGACTAACAGCACTTCGACGTTTACCACCAGCTGCACATGGGTGCCCATTAAAAAAAAAACCCGAAAAAAACACAAACGTCGGACGATTGCTCCCACACCGAAAGTGCCAGCCAGTCAAGCTCTTGCTGCTCCTCACCGGCCATTGGAAGCGCATCTACAGCACCACAGACATCGGGGCTCCGGGCTTTCCCTGACCAACAGGGCTTCGACGTTTACCACCAGCTGCACCTGGGCTCCCACTGAAATAAAACACCGAAAAATCACGAACGTCGGACGATTGCTCCCACACCAAAAGTGCCAGCAACTCAAGCTCTTGCTGCTCCTCACCTCCCATTCCCAGCGCATCTACAGCACCACAGACATCGGGGCTCTGGGCTTTCCCTGACAAACAGGGCTTCGACATTTACCACCAGCTGCACCTGGGCGCCCACTGAAATAAAACCCCGAAAAATCACGAACATCGGACGATTGCTCCCACACCAAAAGTGCCAGCAACTTAAACTCTTGCTGCTACTCACCGGACTTTGGCAGTGCATCTACAGCACCACAGACATCGGGGTTCTGCGCTTTCCCTGACCAACAGGGCTTCGACGTTTACCACCAGCTGAAATTGGGCGCCCGCTGAAAAAAATAAAAGAAAAATCACGAACGTCGGACGATTCCTCCCACAGCAAAAGTGCCAGCCAGTCAAGCTCTTGCTGCTCCTCACCAGCCATTCCCAGCGCATCTACAGCGCCACAGACATCGCGGCTCCGGGCTTTCCCTGACCAACAGGGCTTCGACGTTTACCACCAGCTGCACCTGGTTGCCCACTGAAAAAAAAACCCTGAAAAATCAAAAACGTCGGACGATTGATCCCACACCGAAAGTGCCAGCAACTCAAGCTCTTGCTGTTCCTCACCGGCCATTGGCAGTGCATCTACAGCACCACAGACATCGGGGCTCCGGGCTTTCCCTGACCAACAGGGCTTCGACTTTTACCATCAGCTGCACCTGGGCGCCCACTGAAAAGAACCCCGAAAAATCACGAACATCGGACGATTGCTCCCACACCGAAAATGCCAGCAACTCAAGCTCTTGCTGCTCCTCACCGGCCACTGGAAGCGCATCTACAGCACCACAGACATCGCGGCTCCGGGCATTCCCTGACGAACCGGGCTTCGACATTTACCACCAGCTGCACCTGGGTGCCCACTGAAAAAAAAACCCCGAAAAATCACGAACGTCGGACGATTGCTCCCACACCAAAAGTGCCAGCCAGTCAAGCTCATGCTGCTTCCAACCAGCCATTCCCAGCGCATCTACAGCGCCACAGACATCGGGGCTCCGGGCTTTCCCTGACGAACTGGGCTTCGACATTTACCACCAGCTGCACCTGGGTGCCCACTGAAAAAAAAACCCCGAAAAATCACGAACGTCGGACGATTGCTCCCACACCAAAAGTGCCAGCCAGTCAAGCTCTTGCTGCTCCTCACCGGAATTTGGCAGCCCATCTACAGCACCACAGACATCGGGGCTCCGGGCTTTCCCTGACCAACAGGGCTTCGACGTTTACCACCCGCTGCACATGGGCGCCCACTAAAAAAAATAAACGAAATATCACGAACATCAGAGTATTCCTGCCACACCTTAAATGCCAGCCAGTCAAGCTCATGCTGCTTCTCACCAGCCATTCCCAGCGCATCTACAGCACCACAGACATCGGGGCTCCGGGCTTTCCCTGACCAACAGGGCTTCGAAGTTTACCACCAGCTGCACCTGGGCGCCAACTGAAATAAAACCCCGAAAAATCACGAACGTCGGACAATTGCTCCCACACCGAAAGTGCCAGACAGTCAACCTCTAGCTGCTCCTCACCGGGCATTCCCAGCGCATCTACAGCACCACAGACATCGGGGCTCCGGGCTTTCCCTGACCAACAGGGCTTCGACATTTACCACCAGCTGCACCTGGTTATCCACTGAAAAAAAAACCCTAAAAAATCAAAAACGTCGGACAATTGCTCCCACACAAAAAGTGCCAGCCAGTCAAGCTCTTGCTGCTCCTCACCGGCCATTCCCAGCGCATCTACAGCACCACAGACATCAGGGCTCTGGACTTTCCCTGACGAACAGGGCTTCGACGTTTACCACCCGCTGCACCTGGGCTCCCACTGAAAAGAACCCCCGAAAAATCACGAACATCGGACGATTGCTCCCACACCAAAAGTGCCAGCCAGTCAAGCTCTTGCTGCTCCTCCCCGGCCATTGGCAGCGCATCTACAGCACCACAGATATCGGGGCTCCGAGCTTTCCCTGACCAAGAGGGCTTCGACGTTTACCACCAGCTGAACCTGGGCGCCCAGTGAATAAAAATCCCCAAAAATCACAAACGTCCGACGATTGTTCCCACACCCAACGTGCCAGACAGTCAAGCTCTTGCTGCTCCTCACCAGCCATTCCCAGCGCATCTACAGCACCACAGACATCGGGGCTCCGGGCATTCCCTGACCAACAGGGCTTCAACATTTACCACCAGCTGCACCTGGGCGCCCACTGAAATAAAACCCCGAAAAATCACGAACGTCGGACGATTGCACCCACACAGAAAGTGCCAGTCAGTCAAGCTCATGCTGCTCCTCACCTCCCATTCCCAGCGCATCTACAGCACCACAGACATCGGGGCTCCGGGCTTTCCCTGACGAACAGGGCTTCGACGTTTACCACCAGCTGAACCTGGGCGCCCACTGAAAGTAAAACCCCGAAAAATCAGAACGTCGGACGATTGCTCCCACACCAAAAGTGCCAGCAACTCAAGCTCTGGCTGCTCCTCACCGGCCATTGCCAGCGCATCTACAGCACCACAGACATCGGGGCTCCGGGCTTTCCCTGACCAACAGGGCTTCGACGTTTACCACCAGCTGCACCTGGGCTCCCACTGAAATAAAACACCGAAAAATCACGAACGTCGGACGATTGCTCCCACACCAAAAGTGCCAGCAACTCAAGCTCTTGCTGCTCCTCACCTCCCATTCCCAGCGCATCTACAGCACCACAGACATCGGGGCTCTGGGCTTTCCCTGACAAACAGGGCTTCGACATTTACCACCAGCTGCACCTGGGCGCCCACTGAAATAAAACCCCGAAAAATCACGAACATCGGACGATTGCTCCCACACCAAAAGTGCCAGCAACTTAAACTCTTGCTGCTACTCACCGGACTTTGGCAGTGCATCTACAGCACCACAGACATCGGGGTTCTGCGCTTTCCCTGACCAACAGGGCTTCGACGTTTACCACCAGCTGAAATTGGGCGCCCGCTGAAAAAAATAAAAGAAAAATCACGAACGTCGGACGATTCCTCCCACAGCAAAAGTGCCAGCCAGTCAAGCTCTTGCTGCTCCTCACCAGCCATTCCCAGCGCATCTACAGCGCCACAGACATCGCGGCTCCGGGCTTTCCCTGACCAACAGGGCTTCGACGTTTACCACCAGCTGCACCTGGTTGCCCACTGAAAAAAAAACCCTGAAAAATCAAAAACGTCGGACGATTGATCCCACACCGAAAGTGCCAGCAACTCAAGCTCTTGCTGTTCCTCACCGGCCATTGGCAGTGCATCTACAGCACCACAGACATCGGGGCTCCGGGCTTTCCCTGACCAACAGGGCTTCGACTTTTACCATCAGCTGCACCTGGGCGCCCACTGAAAAGAACCCCGAAAAATCACGAACATCGGACGATTGCTCCCACACCGAAAATGCCAGCAACTCAAGCTCTTGCTGCTCCTCACCGGCCACTGGAAGCGCATCTACAGCACCACAGACATCGCGGCTCCGGGCATTCCCTGACGAACCGGGCTTCGACATTTACCACCAGCTGCACCTGGGTGCCCACTGAAAAAAAAACCCCGAAAAATCACGAACGTCGGACGATTGCTCCCACACCAAAAGTGCCAGCCAGTCAAGCTCATGCTGCTTCCAACCAGCCATTCCCAGCGCATCTACAGCGCCACAGACATCGGGGCTCCGGGCTTTCCCTGACGAACTGGGCTTCGACATTTACCACCAGCTGCACCTGGGTGCCCACTGAAAAAAAAACCCCGAAAAATCACGAACGTCGGACGATTGCTCCCACACCAAAAGTGCCAGCCAGTCAAGCTCTTGCTGCTCCTCACCGGAATTTGGCAGCCCATCTACAGCACCACAGACATCGGGGCTCCGGGCTTTCCCTGACCAACAGGGCTTCGACGTTTACCACCCGCTGCACATGGGCGCCCACTAAAAAAAATAAACGAAATATCACGAACATCAGACGATTCCTGCCACACCTTAAATGCCAGCCAGTCAAGCTCATGCTGCTTCTCACCAGCCATTCCCAGCGCATCTACAGCACCACAGACATCGGGGCTCCGGGCTTTCCCTGACCAACAGGGCTTCGAAGTTTACCACCAGCTGCACCTGGGCGCCAACTGAAATAAAACCCCGAAAAATCACGAACGTCGGACAATTGCTCCCACACCGAAAGTGCCAGACAGTCAACCTCTAGCTGCTCCTCACCGGGCATTCCCAGCGCATCTACAGCACCACAGACATCGGGGCTCCGGGCTTTCCCTGACCAACAGGGCTTCGACATTTACCACCAGCTGCACCTGGTTATCCACTGAAAAAAAAACCCTAAAAAATCAAAAACGTCGGACAATTGCTCCCACACAAAAAGTGCCAGCCAGTCAAGCTCTTGCTGCTCCTCACCGGCCATTCCCAGCGCATCTACAGCACCACAGACATCAGGGCTCTGGACTTTCCCTGACGAACAGGGCTTCGACGTTTACCACCCGCTGCACCTGGGCTCCCACTGAAAAGAACCCCCGAAAAATCACGAACATCGGACGATTGCTCCCACACCAAAAGTGCCAGCCAGTCAAGCTCTTGCTGCTCCTCCCCGGCCATTGGCAGCGCATCTACAGCACCACAGATATCGGGGCTCCGAGCTTTCCCTGACCAAGAGGGCTTCGACGTTTACCACCAGCTGAACCTGGGCGCCCAGTGAATAAAAATCCCCAAAAATCACAAACGTCCGACGATTGCTCCCACACCCAACGTGACAGACAGTCAAGCTCTTGCTGCTCCTCACCAGCCATTCCCAGCGCATCTACAGCACCACAGACATCGGGGCTCCGGGCATTCCCTGACCAACAGGGCTTCAACATTTACCACCAGCTGCACCTGGGCGCCCACTGAAATAAAACCCCGAAAAATCACGAACGTCGGACGATTGCACCCACACAGAAAGTGCCAGTCAGTCAAGCTCATGCTGCTCCTCACCTCCCATTCCCAGCGCATCTACAGCACCACAGACATCGGGGCTCCGGGCTTTCCCTGACGAACAGGGCTTCGACGTTTACCACCAGCTGAACCTGGGCGCCCACTGAAAGTAAAACCCCGAAAAATCAGAACGTCGGACGATTGCTCCCACACCAAAAGTGCCAGCAACTCAAGCTCTGGCTGCTCCTCACCGGCCATTGCCAGCGCATCTACAGCACCACAGACATCGGGGCTCCGGGCTTTCCCTGACCAACAGGGCTTCGACGTTTACCACCAGCTGAACCTGGGCGCCCAGTGAATAAAAATCCCCAAAAATCACAAACGTCCGACGATTGCTCCCACACCCAACGTGCCAGACAGTCAAGCTCTTGCTGCTCCTCACCAGCCATTGCCAGCGCATCTACAGCACCACAGAGATCGGGGCTCCAGGCATTCCCTGACCAACAGGGCTTCGACGTTTACCACCAGCTGCACCTGGGCTCCCACTGAAATAAAACCCCGAAAAATCACGAACGTCGGACGATTGCTCCCACACCAAAAGTGCCAGCAACTCAAACTCTTGCTGCTCCTCACCGGAGTTTGGCAGTGCATCTACAGCACCACAGACATCGGGGTTCTGCGCTTTCCCTGACCAACAGGGCTTCGACGTTTACCACCAGCTGAACCTGGGCGCCCGCTGAAAAAAATAAAAGAAAAATCACGAACGTCGGACGATTGCTCCCACAGCAAAAGTGCCAGCCAGTCAAGCTCTTGCTGCTCCTCCCCGGCCACTGGCAGCGCATCTACAGCACCACAGACATCGTGGCTCCGGGCTTTCCCTGACCAACAGGCCTTTGATATTTACCACCAGCTGCACCTGGTTGCCCAGTGAAAATAAACCCTGAAAAATGACGAACGTCGGACGATTGCTCCCACACCAAAAGTGCCAGCCAGTCAAGCTCATGCTGCTCCTCACCGGACAGTGGCAGTGCATCTACAGCACCACAGACATCGGGGCTCCGGGCTTTCCCTGACGAACAGGGCTTCGACGTTTACCACTCGCTGCACCTGGGCTCCCACTGAAAAGAACACCGAAAAATCACGAACGTCGGACGATTGCTCTCACACCAAAAGTGCCAGACAGTCAAGCTCTTGCTGCTGCTCACCGGCCATTGCCAGCCCATCTACAGCACGACAGACATCGGGGCTCCGGACTTTCCCTGACGAACAGGGCTTCGACATTTACCACCAGCTGCACCTGGGCGCCCACTGAAATAAAACCCCGAAAAATCACGAACGTCGGACGATTCCTCCCACACCGAAAGTGCCAGCCAGTCAAGCTCTTGCTGCGACTCACCTCCCATTCCCAGCGCATCTACAGCACCACAGACATCGGGGCTCCGGGCTTTCCCTGACCAACAGGGCTTCGATGTTTACCACCCGCTGCAGCTGGGCGCCCACTGAAATAAAACCCCGAAAAATCACGAACGTCGGACGATTCCTCCCACACCGAAAGTGCCAGCCAGTCAAGCTCTTGCTGCGACTCACCTCCCATTCCCAGCGCATCTACAGCACCACAGACATCGGGGCTCCGGGCTTTCCCTGACCAACAGGGCTTCGACGTTTACCACCAGCTGCACCTGGGCGCCCACTGAAATAAAACCCCGAAAAATCACGAACGTCGGACGATTCCTCCCACACCGAAAGTGCCAGCAACTCAAGCTCTTGCTGCTCCTCACCGGCCATTGGCAGCGCATCTACAGCACCACAGACATCGGGGCTCCGGGCTTTCCCTGACCAACAGGGCTTCGACGTTTACCACCAGCTGCACCTGGGCGCCCACTGAAAAAAAATCCCGAAAAATCACGAACGTCGGACGATTCCTCCCACACCGAAAGTGCCAGCAACTCAAGCTCTTGCTGCTACTCACCGGACTTTGGCAGTGCATCTACAGCACCACAGACATCGGGGTTCTGCGCTTTCTTTGACCAACAGGGCTTCGACGTTTACCACCAGCTGAACCTGGGCACCCGCTGAGAAAAATAAAAGAAAAATCACGAACATCGGACGATTGTTCCCATAGCAAAAGTGCCAGCCAGTCAAGCTCTTGCTGCTCCTCACCGGCCATTCCCAGCCCATCTACAGCACCACAGACATCGGGGCTCCGGGCTTTCCCTGACCAACAGGGCTTCGACGTTTACCACCAGCTGCACCTGATTGCCCACTGAAAAAAAACCCTGAAAAATCAAAAACGTCGGATGATTGATCTCACACCGAAAGTGCCAGCAACTCAAGCTCTTGCTGCTACTCACCGGCCATTGGCAGCGTATCTACAGCACCACAGACATCGGGGCTCCGGGCTTTCCCTGACCAACAGGGCTTCGACTTTTAACACGAGCTGAACCTGGGCGCCCCCTGAAAAAAAAACCCCAAAAATCACAAATGTCGGACGATTCCTGCCACACCTTAAATGCCAGCCTGTCAAGCTCTTGCTGCTCCTCACCGCACATTCCCAGCGCATCTACAGCACCACAGACATCGGGGCTCCGGGCTTTCCCTGACCAACAGGGCTTCGACGTTTACCACCAGCTGAACCTGGGTGCCCAGTGAATAAAAATCCCCAAAAATCACAAACGTCCGACGATTGCTCCCACACTGAAAGTGCCAGCAACTCAAGCTCTTGCTGCTCCTCACCGCCCATTCCCAGCGCATCTACAGCACCACAGACATCGGGGATCCGGGCTTTCCGTGACCAACAGGGCTTCGATGTTTACCACCAGCTGCACCTGTGCGCCCACTGAAAGTAAAACCCCGAAAAATCACGAACGTCGGACGATTGCTCCCACACCGAAAGTGCCAGCCAGTCAAGCTGTAGGTGCTCATCACCTTCCATTCCCAGCGCATCTACAGCACCACAGACATCGGGGCTCCGGGCTTTCCCTGACCAACAGGGCTTCGACATTTACCACCAGCTGCACCTGGGCGCCCACTGAAAGTAAAACCGCGAAGAATCACGAACGTCGGACGATTGCTCCCACACCGAAAGTGCCAGCCAGTCAAGCTCTTGCTGCTCCTCACCGGCCATTGGCAGCGCATCTACAGCACCACAGACATCGGGGCTCCGGGCTTTCCCTGACGAACAGGGCTTCGACGTTTACCACCAGCTGCACCTGGGCTCCCACTGAAATAAAACCCCGAAAAATCACGAACGTCGGACGATTGCTCCCACACCAAAAGTGCCAGCAACTCAAGCTCTTGCTACCCCTCACCGGCCATTCCCAGCGCATCTACAGCACCACAGACATCGGGGCTCGGGGCTTTCCCTGACCAACAGGGCTTCGACGTTTACCACCAGTTGCACCTGGGCACCCACTGAAAAAAAAAAACCCCCAAAATCACAAACATCAGACGATTGCTCCCACACCGAAAGTGCCAGCCAGTCAAGCTCTTTGTGCTCCTCACCGGTCATTGGCGGCGCATCTACAGCACCACAGACATCGGGGCTCCGGGCTTTCCCTGACCAACAGGGCTTCGACGTTTACCACCAGCTGCACCTGGGCGCCCACTGAAAAAACTAAACGAAAAATCACGAACATCGGACGATTGCTCCCACACCGAAAGTGCCAGCCAGTCAAGCTCTTGCTGCTCCTCACCGGCCATTCCCAGTGCATCTACAGCACCACAGACATCGGGGCTCCGGGCTTTCCCTGACCAACAGGGCTTCGAAGTTTACCACCAGCTGAACCTGGGCGCCCAGTGAATAAAAATCCCCAAAAATCACAAACGTCCGACGATTGCTCCCACACCCAAAGTGCCAGACAGTCAAGCTCTTGCTGCTCCTCACCGGCCATTGGCAGCGCATCTACAGCACCACAGACATCGGGGCTCCGGGCTTTCCCTGACCAACAGGGCTTCGACGTTTACCACCAGCTCAACCTGGGCGCCCATTGAAAGTAAAACCCCGAAAAATCACGACAGTCGGACGATTGCTCCCACACCGAAAGTGCCAGCAACTCAAGCTCCTGCTGCTACTCACCGGACTTTGGTAGTGCATCTACAGCACCACAGACATCGGGGTTCTGCGCTTTCCCTGAACAACAGGGCTTCGACATTTACCATCAGCTGCACCTGGGCGCCCACTGAAAAAAATAAACGAAAAATCACGAACATCGGACGATTGCTCCCACAGTGAAAGTGCCAGCAACTCAAGCTCTTGCTGCTCCTCACCGGCCATTGGCAGCGCATTAACAGCACCACAGACATCGGGGCTCCGGGCTTTCCCTGACCAACAGGGCTTCGACGTTTACCACCCGCTGCACCTGGGCTCCCACTGAAAAGAACCCCGAAAAATCACAAACGTCGGACGATTGCTCCCACACGAAAAGTGCCAGCCAGTCAAGCTCTTGCTGCTCCTCACCGGCCATTGGCAGTGCATCTACAGCACCACAGACATCGGGCCTCCGGGCTTTCCCTGACCAACAGGGCTTAGAAGTTTACCACCAGCTGAACCTGGGCGCCCAGTGAATAAAAATCCCCAAAAATCACAAACGTCCGACGATTGCTCCCACACCAAAAGTGCCAGCAACACAAGCTCTTGCTGCTCCTCACCGGCCATTGGCAGCGCATCTACAGCACCACAGACATCGGGGCTCCGGGCTTTCGCTGACAAACAGGGGTTCGACGTTTACCACCAGCTGCACATGGGCGCCCACTGAAAAAAAACCCCGAAAAATCACAAATGTTGGACGATTCCTGCCACACCTTAAATGCCAGCCTGTCAAGCTCTTGCTGCTCCTCACCGCCCATTCCCAGCGCATCTACAGCACCACAGACATCAGGGCTCTGGACTTTCCCTGACCAACAGGGCTTTGACTGTTACCACCAGCTGCACCTGGGCTCCCACTGAAAAAAAACCCCGAATAATCACAAACGTCGGACGATTGCTCCCACACCAAAAGTGCCAGCCAGTCAAGCTCTTGCTGCTCCTCACCGGCCATTGGCAGCGCATCTACAGCACCACAGACATCGGCGTTCTCCGCTTTCCCTGACCAACAGGGCTTCGACGTTTACCACCAGCTGAACCTGGGTGCCCACTGAAAAAAATAAATGAAAAATCACGAACGTCGGACGATTCCTCCCACACCAAAAGTGCCAGCCAGTCAAGCTCTTGCTGCTCCTCACCAGCCATTCCCAGCGCATCTACAGCACCACAGATACCGGGGCTCCGGGCTTTCCCTGACCAACAGGGCTTCGACGTTTACCACCAGCTGCACCTGGGCGCCCACTGAAATAAAACCCCGAAAAATAACAAACGTCGGACGATTCCTCCCACACCGAAAGTGCCAGCAACTCAACCTCTTTGTGCTCCTCACCGGCCATTGGCAGCGCATCTACAGCACCACAGACATCGGGGCTCTGGGCTTTCCCTGACCAAAAGGGCTTCGACGTTTACCACCAGGTGTACCTGGTCGCCCACTGAAAAAATACCCCGAAAAATCACGAACGTCGGACGATTGCTCCCACACCGAATGTGCCAGCCTGTCAAGCTCTTGCTGCTCCTCACCAGCCATTCCCAGCGCATCTACAGCATCACAGACATCGGGGCTCCGGGCTTTCCCTGACCAACAGGGCTTCGACGTTTACCACCAGCTGCACCTGGGCGCCCACTCAAAAGAACCCCGAAAAATCAGAAACGTCGGACGATTGCTCCGACACCAAAAGTGCCAGCCAGTCAAGCTCTTGCTGCTTCTCACCAGCCATTCCCAGCGCATCTACAGCACCACAGACATCGGGGCTCCGGGCTTTCCCTGACCAACAGGGCTTCGACGTTTACCACCAGCTGCACCTGGGCGCCCACTGAAATAAAACCCCGAAAAATCACGAACGTCGGACGATTGCTCCCACACCGAAAGTGCCAGCAACTCAAGCTCTTGCTGCTCCTCACCGGCCATTCCCAGCGCATCTACAGCACCACAGACATCGCGGCTCTGGGCTTTCCCTGACCAACAGGGCTTCGACATTTACCACCAGGTGCACCTGGGCGCCCACTGAAAAAAATAAACGAAAAATAACAAAAGTCGGACGATTGCTCCCACAGCGAAAGTGCCAGCCACTCAAGCTCTTGCTGCTCCTCACCGGCCATTGGAGGCGCATCTACAGCACCACAGACATCGGGGCTCCGGGCTTTCCCTGACCAACAGGTCTTCGACGTTTACCACCCGCTGCACCTGGGCTCCCACTGAAAAGAACCCCGAAAAATCACAAACGTCGGACGATTGCTCCCACACCAAAAGTGCCAGCCAGTCAAGCTCTTCCTGCTCCTCACCGGGCATTGGCAGTGCATCTACAGCACCACAGATATCAGGGCTCCGGGCTTTCCCTGACTAACAGGGATTCGACGTTTACCACCCGCTGCAGCTGGGCTCCCACTGAAAAGAACCCCGAAAAATCACGAACATCGGACGATTACTCCCACACCGAAAGTGCCAGCAACTCAAGCTCTTGCTGCTACTCACCGGCCATTCCCAGCGCATCTACAGCACCACAGACATCGGGGCTCCGGGCTTTCCCTGACCAACAGGGCTTCGACGTTTACCACCAGCTGCAGCTGGGCGCACACTGAAAAAAAACCCTGAAACATCAAAAACGTCGGACGATTGCTCCCACACCGAAAGTGCCAGCCTGTCAAGCTCTTGCTGCTCCTCACCAGCCATTCCCAGCGCATCTACAGCACCACAGACATCGGGGCTCCGGGCTTTCGCTGACCAACAGGGCTTCGACGTTTACCACCAGCTGCAGCTGGGCGCACACTGAAAAAAAACCCTGAAACATCAAAAACGTCGGACGATTGCTCCCACACCGAAAGTACCAGCAACACAAGCTCTTGCTGCTCCTCACGGGCCATTCCCAGCGCATCTACAGCACAACAGACATCGGGGCTCCGGGCTTTCCCTGACCAACAGGGCTTAGACGTTTACCACCAGCTGAACCGGGGCGCCCAGTGAAATAAAACCCCGAAAAATCACGAACGTCGGACGATTGCTCCCACACCGAAAGTGCCAGCAACATAAGCTCTTGCTTCTCCTCACCGGCCATTCCCAGCGCATCTACAGCACCACAGACATCGGGGCTCCGGGCTTTCCCTGACCAACAGGGCTTCGACGTTTACAACTAGCTAAACCTGGGCTCCCACTGGAAAAAATAAACGAAAAATCACGAACATCGGACTATTACTCCCACACCGAAAGTGCCAGCCTATCAAGCTCTTGCTGCTCCTCACCGGCCATTCCCAGCGCATCTACAGCATCACAGATATCGGGGCTCCGACCTTTCCCTGACCAACAGGGCTTCGACGTTTACCACCAGCTGCACCTGGGCGCCCACTGAAATAAAACCCCGAAAAATCACGAACGTCCGACGATTGCTCGCACACCCAAAGTGCCAGCCAGTCAAGCTCTTGCTGCTCCTCACCGGCCATAGGCAGCACATCTACAGCAGCACAGACATCGGGGCTCCGGGCTTTCCCTGACCAACAGGGCTTCAACGTTTACCACCAGCTGAACCTGGGCGCCCAGTGAATAAAAATCCCCAAAAATCACAAACGTCCTAAGATTGCTCCCACACCGAAAGTGCCAGACAGTCAAGCTCTTGCTGCTCCTCACCGGCCATTGGCAGCGCATCTACAGCACCACAGACATCGGGGCTCCGGGATTTACCTGACCAACAGGGCTTCGACATTTACCACCAGCTGCACCTGGGCGCCCACTGAAATAAAACCCCGAAAAATCACGAACGTCGGACGATTGCTCCCACACTGAAAGTTCCAGCAACTCAAGCTCTTGCTGCTACTCACCTCCCATTCCCAGCGCATCTACAGCACCACAGACATCGGGGCTCCGGGCTTTCCCTGACCAACTGGGCTTCGACGTTTACCACCAGCTGAACCTGGGCCCCCACTGAAATAAAACCCCCAAAAATCATGAACGTCGGACGATTGATCGCACACCGAAAGTGCCAGCCAGTCAAGCTCTTGCTGCTCCTCACCGGCCATTGCCAGCCCATCTACAGCACCACAGACATCGGGGCTCCGGGCTTTCCCTGACGAACAGGGCTTCGACGTTTACCACCCACTGCACCTGGGCGCCCACTGAAAAAAATAAACGAAAAATCACAAACGTCGGACAATTGCTCCCACACCGAAAGTGCCAGCCAGTCAAGCTCTTGCTGCTACTCACCTCCCATTCCCAGCGCATCTACAGCACCACAGACATCGGGGCTCCAGGCCTTCCCTGACCAACAGGGCTTCGACGTTTACCACCAGCTGCACCTGGGCGCCCACCTAAAAAAAATCCCCAAAAATCACAAATGTCAGAAGATTCCTGCCACACCTTAAATGCCAGACTGTCAAGCTCTTGCTGCTCCTCACCGTCCATTCCCAGCGCATCTACAGCACCACAGGTATCGGGGCTCCGAGCTTTCCCTGACCAACAGGGCTTCGACATTTACCACCAGCTGCACCTGGGCTCCCACTGAAATAAAACCCCGAAAAATCACGAACGTCGGACGATTGCTCCCACACCAAAAGTGCCAGCAACTCAAGCTCTTGCTGCTCCTCACCCGACTTTGGCAGTGCATCTACAGCACCACAGACATCGGGGCTCCGGGATTTCCCTGACCAACAGGGCTTCGACGTTTACCACCAGCTGAACCTGGGAGCCCACTGAAAAAAAACCCCGAAAAATCACGAACGTCGGACTATTGCTCCCACACCGAAAGTGCCAGCCAGTCAAGCTCTTGCTGCTCCTCACCGCCCATTCCCAGCGCATCTACAGCACCAAAGACATCGCGGCTCTGGGCTTTCCCTGACCAACAGGGCTTCGACATTTACCACCAGCTGCACCTAGTTGCCCACTGAAAAAAAACCCTGAAAAATGACTAACGTCGGACTATTGCTCCCACACCAAAAGTGCCAGCCTGTCAAGCTCTTGCTGCTCCTCACCGGACAGTGGCAGTGCATCTACAGCACCACAGACATCGGGGCTCCGGGCTTTCCCTGACCAACAGGGCTTAGAAGTTTACCACCAGCTGAACCTGGGCGCCCACTGAAATAAAACCCCGAAAAATCACGAACATCGGACGATTGCTCCCACACCCAAAGTGCCAGCCAGTCAAGCTCTTGCTGCTCCTCACCGCCCATTCCCAGCGCATCTACAGCACCACAGACATCGGGGCTCCGGGCTTTCCCTGACCAACAGGGCTTCGACGTTTACCACCAGCTGCACCTGGGCGCCCACTGAAAAAAACCCCGAAAAATCACAAACGTCGGACTACTGATCCCACACTGAAAGTGCCAGCCAGTCAAGCTCTTGCTGCTCCTCACCGCCCATTCCCAGCGCATCTACAGCACCACAGACATCGGGGCTCCGGGCTTTCCCTGACCAACAGGGCTTCGACGTTTACCACCAGCTGCACCTAGTTGTCCACTGAAAAAAAACCCTGAAAAATCAAAAACGTCGGACGATTGCTCCCACACCGAAAGTGCCAGCCAGTCAAGCTCTTGCTGCTCCTCACCGGCCATTGGAGGCGCATCTACAGCACCACAGACATCGCGGCTCCGGGCTTTCCCTGACCAACAGGCCTTCGACGTTTACCACCAGCTGAACCTGGGCGCCCACTGAAAGTAAAACCCCAAAGAATCACGAACGTCGGACGATTGCTCCCACACCGAAAGTGCCAGCAACTCAAGCTCCTGCTGCTCCTCACCGGCCATTCCCAGCGCATCTACAGCACCACAGACATCGGGGCTCCGGGCTTTCCCTGACCAACTGGGCTTCGACGTTTACCACCCGCTGCACCTGGGCGCCCACTGAAAAAAATAAACGAAAAATCACAAACGTCGGACGATTGCTCCCACACCGAAAGTGCCAGCCAGTCAAGCTCTTGCTGCTCCTCACCGGCCATTCCCAGCGCATCTACAGCACCACAGACATCGGGGCTCCGGGCTTTCCCTGACCAACAGGGCTTCGACATTTACCACCAGCTGCACCTGGGCGCCCACTGAAATAAAACCCCGAAAAATCACGAACGTCGGACGATTGCTCCCACAACGAGAGTGCCAGCCTGTCAAGGTCTTGGTGCTCCTCACCGCCCATTGGCAGCGCATCTACAGCACCACAGACATCGGGGCTCCGGGCTTTCCCTGACCAACAGGGCTTCGACATTTACCACCAGCTGCACCTGGGCGCCCACTGAAAGTAAAACCCCGAAGAATCACGAACGTCGGACGATTGCTCGCACACCGAAAGTGCCAGCCAGTCAAGCTCTTGCTGCTCCTTACCGGCCATTGCCAGCCCATCTAGAGCACCACAGACATCGGGGCTCCGGGCTTTCCCTGACCAACAGGGCTTCGACGTTTACCATCAGCTGCACCTGGGCGCCCACTGAAAGTAAAACCCCGAAAAATCACGAACGTCGGACGATTCCTCCCACACCGAAAGTGCCAGCAACTCAAGCTCTTGCTGGTACTCACCAGACTTTGGCAGTGCATCTACAGCACCACAGACATCGGGGCTCCGGGCTTTCCCTGAACAACAGGGCTTCAACGTTTACCACCAGCTGCACCTGGGCGCCCACTGAAAAAAATAAACGAAAAATCATGAACATCGCACGATTGCTCCCACACCGAAAGTGCCAGCAAATCAAGCTCTTGCTGCTCCTCACCGGCCATTCCCAGCGCATCTACAGCACCACAGACATCGCGGCTCCGGGCTTTCCCTGACCAACAGGGCTTCGACATTTACCACCAGCTGCACCTGGTTACACACTGAAAAAAAACCCTGAAAAATCACAAACGTCGGACGATTGCTCCCACACCGAAAGTGCCAGCAACTCAAGCTCTTGCTGCTACTCACCGGACTTTGGCAGTGCATCTACAGCACCACAGACATCGGGGCTCCGGGCTTTCCCTGACCAACAGGGCTTCGACGTTTACCACCAGCTGCACCTGGGCGCCCACTGAAATAAAACCCCGAAAAATCACGAACGTCCGACGATTGCTCCCACACCCAAAGTGCCAGCCAGTCAAGCTCTTGCTGCTCCTCACCGGCCATTGGCAGCGCATCTACAGCACCACAGACATCGGGGCTCCGGGCTTTCCCTGACCAACAGGGCTTCGACATTTACCACCAGCTGCACCTGGGCGCCCACTGAAATAAAACCCCGAAAAATCACGAACGTCGGACGATTGCTCCCACACCAAAAGTACCAGCAACTCAAGCTCTTGCTGCTACTCACCGGACTTTGGCAGTGCATCTACAGCACCACAGACATCGGTGCTCCGGACTTTCCCTGATCAACTGGGCTTCGACGTTTACCACCAGCTGCACCTGGGCGCCCACTGAAATAAAACCCCGAAAAATCACGAACGTCGGACGATTGCTCCCACACCGAAAGTGCCAGCAACTCAAGCTCTTGCTGCTACTCACCGGACTTTGGGAGTGCATCTACAGCACAACAGACATCGGGGTTCTACGCTTTCCCTGACCAAGAGGGCTTCGACATTTACCATCAGCTGCACCTGGGCGCCCACTGAAAAAAATAAACGAAAAATCATGAACATCGGACGATTGCTCCCACACCGAAAGTGCCAGCCAGTCAAGCTCTTGCTGCTCCTCACCGGCCATTGGCAGCGCATCTACAGCACCACAGACATCGCGGCTCTGGGCTTTCCCTGACCAACAGGCCTTCGACATTTACCACCAGCTGCACCTAGTTGGCCACTGAAAAAAAACCCTGAAAAATCAAAAACGTCGGACAATTGATCCAACACCGAAAGTGCCAGCCAGTCAAGCTCTTGCTGCTCCTCACCGGACTTTGGCAGTGCATCTACAGCACCACAGACATCGGGGCTCCGGGCTTTCCCTGACCAACAGGGCTTCGACGTTTACCACCAGCTGAACCTGGGCGCCCACTGAAAAAAATAAACGAAAAATCACAAACGTCGGACGATTGCTCCCACACCGAAAGTGCCAGCCAGTCAAGCTCTTGCTGCTCCTCACCGGCTATTGGCAGCGCATCTACAGCACCACAGACATCGCGGCTCCGGGCTTTCCCTGACCAACAGGGCTTCGACATTTACCACCAGCTGCACCTGGGAGCCCACTGAAATAAAACCCCGAAAAATCACGAACGTCGGACGATTGCTCCCACACCGAAAGTGCCAGCCTGTCAAGGTCTTGCTGCTCCTCACCGGCCATTGGCAGCGCATCTACAGCACCACAGACATCGGAGCTCCGGGCTTTCCCTGACGAACAGGGCTTCGACGTTTACCACTCGCTGCACCTGGGCTCCCACTGAAAAGAACCCCGAAAAATCACGAACGTCGGACGATTGCTCCCACACCGAAAGTGTCAGCAACACAAGCTCTTGCTGCTCCTCACCGGCCATTCCCAGCGCATCTACAGCACCACAGACATCGGGGCTCCGGGCTTTCCCTGACCAACAGGGCTTCGACGTTTACCACCAGCTGAACCTGGGCGCCCACTGGAAAAAAAACCCGAAAAATCACGAACGTCGGACGAATGTTCCCACATTGAAAGTGCCAGCCAGTCAAGCTCTTGCTGCTCCTCACCGGCCATTGGCAGCGCATCTACAGCACCACAGACATCGCGGCTCCGGGCTTTCCCTGACCATCAGGGCTTCGACATTTACCACCAGCTGAACCTGGGCCCCCACTGAAATAAAACCCCGAAAAATCACGAACGTCGGACGATTCCTCCCACAACGAAAGTGCCAGCAACTCAAGCTCTTGCTGCTACTCACCGGACCTTGGCAGCGCATCTACAGCACCACAGACATCGGGGCTCCGGGCTTTCCCTGACCAACAGGGCTTCGACGTTTACCACCAGCTGAACCTGGGCGCCCACTGAAAAAAATAAACTAAAAATCACAAACATCGGACGATTATTCCCACACTGAAAGTGCCAGCAACTCAAGCTCTTGCTGCTCCTCACCGCCCATTGGCAGGGCATCTACAGCACCACAGACATCGGGGCTCCAAGCTTTCCCTGACCAACAGGGCTTCGACGTTTACCACCAGCTGCACCTGGGCGCCCACTGAAATAAAACCCTGAAAAATCACGAACGTCGGACGATTGCTCCCACACTGAAAGTGCCAGCAACTCAAGCTCTTGCTGCTACTCACCTCCCATTCCCAGCGCATCTACAGCACCACAGACATCGGGGCTCCGGGCTTTCCCTGACCAACTGGGCTTCGACGTTTACCACCAGCTGAACCTGGGCGCCCACTGAAATAAAACCCCCAAAAATCACAAACGTCGGACTATTGCTCCCACACTGAAAGTGCCAGCCAGTCAAGCTCTTGCTGCTCCTCACCGGCCATTCCCAGCGCATCTACAGCACCACAGACATCGGGGCTCCGGGCTTTCCCTGACCAACAGGGCTTCGACATTTACCACCAGCTGCACCTGGGCGGCCAGTGAAAAAAAAACCCCAAAAATCACGAACGTCAGACGATTGCACCCACATCGAAAGTGCCAGCATGTCAGCCTCTTGCTGCTCCTCACCGGCTATTGGCAGCGCATCTACAGCACCACAGACATCGGGGCTCCGGGATTTCCCTGACCAACAGGGCTTCGACGTTTACCACCAGCTGCACCTGGTTACGCACTGAAAAAAAACCCTGAAAAATCAAAAACGTCGGACGATTGCTCCCACACCGAAAGTGCCAGCCAGTCAAGCTCTTGCTGCTCCTCACCGGCCATTCCCAGCGCATCTACAGCACCACAGACATCGGGGCTCTGGGCTTTCCCTGACGAACAGGGCTTCGACATTTACCACCAGCTGCACCTGGGCGCCCACTGAAAAAAAACCCCGAAAAATCACAAATGTCGGACGATTCCTGCCACACCTTAAATGCCAGCCTGTCAAGCTCTTGCTGCGCCTCACCGCCCATTCCCAGCGCATCTACAGCACCACAGACATCAGGGCTCTGTGCTTTCCCTGACGAACACGGCTTCGACGTTTACCACCCGCTGCACCTGGGCGCCCACTGAAAAAAATAAATGAAAAATCACAAACGTCGGACGATTGCTCCCACACCGAAAGTGCCAGCCAGTCAAGCTCTTGCTGCTCCTCACCGCCCATTCCCAGCGCATCTACAGCACCACAGACATCGGGGCTCTGGGCTTTCCCAGACAAACAGGGCTTCGACATTTACCACCAGCTGCACCTGGGCTCCCACTGAAAAGAACCCCGAAAAATCACGAACGTCGAACGATTGCTCCAACACCAAAAGTGCCAGTCAGTCAAGCTCTTACTGCTCCTCACCGGCCATTGGCAGCGCATCTACAGCACCACAGACATCCGGGCTCCGGGCTTTCCCTGACGAACCAGGCTTCGACGTTTACCACCAGCTGCACCTGGGTGCCCCCTGAAAAAAATAAACGAAGAATCAAGAACATCGGACGATTGCTCCCACACCGAAAGTGCCAGCCAGTCAAGCTCTTGCTGCTCCTCACCGGCCATTGGCAGCGCATCTACAGTACCACAGATATCGGGGCTCCGGGCTTTCCCTGACCAACAAGGCTTCGACGTTTACCACCAGCTGAACCTGGGCGCCCACTGAAAGTAAAACCCCAAAAAATCACGAACGTCGGACGATTGCTCCCACACCGAAAGTGCCAGGAACTCAAGCTCCTGCTGCTACTCACCGGACTTTGGCAGTGCATCTACAGCACCACAGACGTCGGGGTTCTGCGCTTTCCCTGACCAACAGGGCTTCGACATTTACCACCAGCTGAACCTGGGCGCCCACTGAAAAAAATAAACGAAAAATCACAAACGTCGGACGATTGCTCCCACACCGAAAGTGCCAGCCAGTCAAGCTCTTGCTGCTCCTCACCGGACTTTGGCAGCGCATCTACAGCACCACAGACATTTGGGCTCCTGGCATTCCCTGACCAACAGGGCTTCAACGTTTACCACCAGCTGCACCTGGGCGCCCACTGAAAAAGAAAACCCAAAAATCACAAATGTCGGACGATTCCTGCCACACCTTAAATGCCAGCCTGTCAAGCTCTGGCTGCCCCTCACCGCCCATTCCCAGCGCATCTACAGCACCACAGACATCGGGGCTCCGGGCTTTCCCTGACCAACAGGGCTTCGACGTTCACCACCAGCTGCACCTGGGCTCCCACTGAAAAGAACCCCCGAAAAATCATGAACATCGGTCGATTGCTCCCACACCGAAAGTGCCAGCAACACAAGCTCTTGCTGCTCCTCACCGGCCGTTCCCAGCGCATCTACAGCACCACAGACATCGGGGCTCCGGGCTTTCCCTGACCAACAGGGCTTAGACGTTTACCACCAGCTGAACCTGGGCGCCCAGTGAATAAAAATCCCCAAAAATCACAAACGTCCGACGATTGCTCCCACACCAAAAGTGCCAGCAACACAAGCTCTTGCTGCTCCTCACCGCCCATTGGCAGCGCATCTACAGCACCACAGACATCGGGGCTCCGGGCTTTCCCTGACCAACTGGGCTTAGAAGTTTACCACCAGCTGAACCTGGGCGCCCACTGAAAGTAAAACCCCGAAGAATCACGAACGTCGGACGATTGCTCCCACACCGAAAGTGCCAGCCAGTCAAGCTCTTGCTGCTCCTCACCGGCCATTCCCAGCGCATCTACAGCACCACAGACATCGGGGCTCCGGGCTTTCCCTGACCAACAGGGCTTAGAAGTTTACTACCAGCTGAACTTGGGCGCCCACTGGAAAAAAAATCCACAAATATCACAAACGTCGGACGATTGCTCCCACACCGAAAGTCCCAGTCAGTCAAGCTCTTGCTGCTCCTCACCGGCCATTGGCACCGCATCTACAGCACCACAGACATCACGGCTCCGGGCTTTCCCTGACCAACAGGGCTTCGACATTTACCACCAGCTGCACCTGGTTACCCACTGAAAAAAAACCCTGAAAAATCAAAAACGTCGGACGATTGCTCCCACACCAAAAGTGCCAGCCAGTCAAGCTCTTGCTGCTCCTCACCGGCCATGGGCAGTGAATCTACAGCACCACAGACATCCCGGCTCCGGGCTTTCCCTGACGAACAGGGCTTCGACATTTACCACCAGCTGCACCTGGGCGCCCACTGAAATAAAGAAACGAAAAATCACAAACGTCGGACGATTGCTCCCACACCTGAAGTGCCAGCCAGTCAAGCTCTTGCTGCTCCTCACCGGCCATTGGCAGCGCATCTACAGCACCACAGACATCGGGGCTCCGGGCTTTCCCTGACCAACAGGGCTTCGACGTTTACCACCAGCTGCACCTCGGAGCCCGCTGAAAAAAAGCCCGAAAAATCACAAACGTCGGACGATTGCTCCCACACCGAAAGTGCCAGCAACTCAAGCTCTTGCTGCTACTCACCGGACTTTGGCAGTGCATCTACAGCACCACAGACATCGGGGTCCTGCGCTTTCCCTGAACAACAGGGCTTCAACGTTTACCACCAGCTGCACCTGGGCGCCCGCTGAAAAAAACCCCGAAAAATCACAAACGTCGGACGATTGCTCCCACACCGAAAGTGCCAGCCAGTCAAGCTCTTGCTGCTCCTCACCGGCCATGGGCAGCGCATCTACAGCACCACAGACATCGGGGCTCCGGGCTTTCCCTGACCAACAGGGCTTCGACGTTTACCACCAGCTGCACCTGGGCGCCCACTGAAATTAAAACCACGAAAAATCACGAACGTCGGACGATTGCTCCCACACCGAAAGTCCCAGTCAGTCAAGCTCTTGCTGCTACTCACGGGCCATGGGCAGCGCATCTACAGCACCACAGACATCGTGGCTCCGGGCTTTCCCTGACCAACAGGGCTTCGACATTTACCACCAGCTGCACCTGGGTGCCCCCTGAAAAAAAAACCCCGAAAAATCACAAATGTCGGACGATTCCTGCCACACCTTAAATGCCAGCCTGTCAAGCTCTTGCTGCTCCTCACCGGCCACTGGAGGCGCATCTACAGCACCACAGACATCGGGGCTCCGGGCTTTCCCTGACCAACAGGGCTTCAACGTTTACCACCAGCTGCACCTGGGCGCCCACTGAAAAAAATAAACGAAAAATCACGAACATCGCACGATTGCTCCCACATCGAAAGTGCCAGCAACTCAAGCTCTTGCTGCTACTCACCTCCCATTCCCAGCGCATCTACAGCACCACAGACATCGGGGCTCCGGGCTTTCCCTGACCAACAGGGCTTCGACGTTTACCACCAGCTGAACCTGGGCGCCCACTGAAAAAAGTAAACGAAAAATCACGAAGATCAGACGATTGATCCCACAACGAAAGTGCCAGCCAGTCAAGCTCTTGCTGCTCCTCAACGGCCATTGGCAGCGCATCTACAGCACCACAGACATCGGGGCTCCGGGCTTTCCCTGACCAACAGGGCTTCGACGTTTACCACCAGCTGAACCTGGGCGCCCACTGAAAAAAAACCCCGAAAAATCACGAAAGTCGGACGATTGCTCCAACACCGAAAGTGCCAGCCTGTCAAGCTGTAGCTACTCCTCACCAGCCATTGCCAGCGCATCTACAGCACCACTGACATCGGGGCTCTGGACTTTCCTTGACGAACAGGGCTTCGACGTTTACCACCAGCTGAACCTGGGCGCCCACTGAAAAGAACCCCCAAAAAATCACGAACATCGGTCGATTGCTCACACACCGAAAGTGCCAGCAACACAAGTTCTTGCTGCTTCTCACTGGCCATTCCCAGCGCATCTACAGCACCACAGACATCGGGGCTCCGGGCTTTCCCTGACCAACATGGCTTCGACATTTACCACCAGCTGCACCTGTGCGCCCACTGAAAGTAAAACCCCGAAAAATCACGAACGTTGGACGATTGCTCCCACACCGAAAGTGCCAGCCAGCCAAGCTCTTGCTGCTCGTCACCGGCCATTGGCAGCGCATCTACAGCACCACAGACATCGTGGCTCCGGGCTTTCCCTGACCAACAGGCCTTCGACATTTACCACCAGCTGCACCTGGGCGCCCACTGAAAAAAAACCCTGAAAAATGACGAACGTCGGACGATTGCTCCCACACCAAAAGTGCCAGCCAGTCAAGCTCTTGCTGCTCCTCACCGGACAGTGGCAGTGCATCTACAGCACCACAGACATTGGGGCTCCGGGCTTTCCCTGACCAACAGGCCTTCGACGTTTACCACTCGCTGAACCTGGGCTCCCACTGAAAAGAACCCCGAAAAATCACGAACGTCGGACGATTGCTCCCACACCAAAAGTGCCAGACAGTCAAGCTCTAGCTGCTGAACACCGGCCATTCCCAGCGCATCTACATCACCACAGACATCGGGGCTCCGGGCTTTCCCTGACCAACAGGTCTTAGAAGTTTACCACCAGCTGAACCTGGGCGCCCACTGAAATAAAACCCCGAAAAATCACGAACGTCCGACGATTGCGCCCACACCCAAAGTGTCAGCCAGTCAAGCTCTTGCTGCTGCTCACCGGACTTTGGAAGTGCATCTACAGCACCGCAGACATCGGGGCTCCGGGCTTTCCCTGACCATCAGGGCTTCGACATTTACCACCAGCTGCACCTCGGCTCCCACTGAAATAAAAGCCCGAAAAATCACGAACGTCGGACGATTGCTCCAACAACGAAAGTGCCAGCCAGTCAAGCTCTTGCTGCTCCTCACCGCCCATTCCCAGCGCATCTACAGCACCACAGACATCGGGGCTCCGGGCTTTCCCTGACGAACAGGGCTTCGACGTTTACCACCAGCTGAACCTGGGCGCCCACTGGAAAAAAAACCCGAAAAATCACGAACGTCGGACGATTGTTCCCACATTGAAAGTGCCAGCAACACAAGCTCTTGCTGTTCCTCACCGGCCATTGGCAGCGCATCTACAGCACCACAGACATCGCGGCTCCGGGCTTTCCCTGACCATCAGGGCTTCGACATTTACCACCAGCTGCACCTGGGCGCCCACTGAAATAAAACCCCGAAAAATCACAAACGTCGGACGATTGCTCCCACAACGAAAGTGCCAGCAACTCAAGCTCTTGCTGCTCCTCACCGGAGAGTGGCAGCGCATCTACAGCACCACAGACATCGGGGCTCCGGGCTTTCCCTGAACAACAGGGCTTCGACGTTTACCACCAGCTGCACCTGGGCGCCCACTGAAATAAAACCCCGAAAAATCACGAACGTCGGACGATTGCTCCCACAACGAAAGTGCCAGCAACTCAAGCTCTTGCTGCTACTCACCGGACTTTGGCAGTGCATCTACAGCACCACAGACATCGGGGCTCCGGGCTTTCCCTGACCAACAGGGCTTCGACGTTTACCACCAGCTGCACCTGGGCGCCCACTGAAAAAAATAAACGAAAAATCATGAATATCGGACGATTGCTCCCACACCGAAACTGGGAGCAACTCAAGCTCTTGCTACTACTCACCGCCCATTGGCAGGGCATCTACAGCACCACAGACATCGGGGCTCCGGGCTTTCCCTGACCAACAGGGCTTCAACGTTTACCACCAGCTGCACCTGGGCGCCCACTGAAAGTAAAACCCCGAAAAATCACGAACATCGGACGATTGCTCCCACACCGAAAGTGCCAGCAACACAAGCTCTTGCTGCTCCTCACCGCCCATTCCCAGCGCATCTACAGCACCACAGACATCGCGGCTCCGGGCTTTCCCTCACCAGCAGGGCTTCGACATTTACCACCAGCTGCACCTGGTTACCCACTGAAAAAAAACCCTGAAAAATCAAAAACGTCAGACGATTCGTCCCACACTGAAAGTGCCAGCAACTCAAGCTCTTGCTGCTCCTCACCGGCCATTCCCAGTGCATCTACAGCACCACAGACATCGCGGCTCTGGGCTTTCCCTGACCAACAGGCCTTCGACATTTACCACCAGCTGCACCTAGTTGGTCACTGAAAAAAAACCCTGAAAAATCAAAAACGTCGGACAATTGATCCCACACCGAAAGTGCCAGCCAGTCAAGCTCTTGCAGTTCCTCACCGGCCACTGGCAGCTCATCTACAGCACCACAGACATCGGAGCTCCGGGCTTTCCCTGACCAACAGGGCTTCGACGTTTACCACTCGCTGCACCTGGGCTCCCACTGAAAAAAACCCCGAAAAATCACGAACGTCGGACGATTGTTCCCACATTGAAAGTGCCAGCAACTCAAGCTCTTGCTGCTCCTCACCGGCCATTGGCAGCGCATCTACAGCACCACAGACATCGGGGCTCCGGGCTTTCCCTGACCAACAGGGCTTCGACGTTTACCACCCGCTGCACCTGGGCGCCCACTGAAAAAAATAAACGAAAAATCACAAACGTCGGACGATTGCTCCCACACCAAAAGTGCCAGCCTGTCAAGCTCTTGCTGCTCCTCACCGGCCATTGGAAGGGAATCTACAGCACCACAGACATCGGGGCTCCGGGCTTTCCCTGACCAACAGGGCTTCAACGTTTACCACCAGCTGCACCTGGGCGCCCACTGAAATAAAACCCCGAAAAATCACGAACGTCGGACGATTGCTCCCACACTGAAAGTGCCAGCAACTCAAGCTCTTGCTGCTACTCACCTCCCATTCCCAGCGCATCTACAGCACCACAGACATCGGGGCTCCGGGCTTTCCCTGACCAACAGGGCTTCGACATTTACCACCAGCTGCACCTGGGCGCCCACTGAAATAAAACCCCGAAAAATCTCGAACGTCGGACTATTGCTCCCACACCAAAAGTGCCAGCCAGTCAAGCTCTTGCTGCTCCTCACCGGACAGTGGCAGTGCATCTACAGCACCACAGACATCCCGGCTCCGGGCTTTCCCTGACCAACAGGGCTTCAACGTTTACCACCAGCTGCAACTGGGCGCCCACTGAAAAAAATAAACGAAAAATCACGAACATCGCACGATTGCTCCCACACCGAAAGTGCCAGCCAGTCAAGCTCTTGCTGCTCATCACCGGCCATTCCCAGCGCATCTACAGCACCACAGACATCGGGGCTCCGGGCTTTCCCTGACCAACAGGGCTTCGACGTTTACCACCAGCTGCACCTGGGTGCCGCCTGAATAAAAAACTCCAAAAATCACAAATGTCGGACAATTCCTGCCACACCTTAAATGCCAGCCTGTCAAGCTCTTGCTGCTACTCACCGGACATTCCCAGCGCATCTATAGCACCACAGACATCAGGGCTATGGAATTTCCCTGACCAACAGGGCTTCGACGTTTACCACCAGCTGCACCTGGGCGCCCACTGAAAAAAAAACCGCAAAAATCACGAACGTCGGACGATTGCACCCACAACGAAAGTGCCAGCATGTGAGCCTCTTGCTGCTCCTCACCGGCTATTGGCAGCGCATCTACAACACCACAGACATCGGGGCTCTGCGCTTTCCCTGACCAACAGGCCTTCGACGTTTACCACCAGTTGAACCTGGGCGCCCACTGAAAAAAATAAACGAAAAATCACGAACGTCGGACGATTGCTCCCACACCGAAAGTGCCAGCAAGTCAAGCTCTTGCTGCTCCTCACCGCCCATTGGCAGCGCATCTACAGCACCACAGACATCGGGGCTCCGGGCTTTCCCTGACGAACCGGGCTTCGACATTTACCACCAGCTGCACCTGGGTGCCCCCTGAAAAAAAAACCCCAAAAAACACAAATGTCGGACGATTCCTGCCACACCTTAAATGCCAGCCTGTCAAGCTCTTGCTGCTACTTACCGGCCATTCCCAGCGCATCTACAGCACCACAGACATCAGGGCTCTGGACTTTCCCTGACGAACAGGGCTTCGACGTTTACCACCAGCTGCAACTGGTTACCCACTGAAAAAAAACCCTGAAAAATCACAAACGTCGGATGATTGCTCCCACACCAAAAGTGCCAGCCAGCCAAGCTCTTGCTGCTCCTCAGCGGCCATTCCCAGCGCATCTACAGCACCACAGACATCGGGGCTCTACGCTTTCCCTGACCAACAGGGCTTCGACGTTTACCACCCGCTGCACCTGGGCGCCCACTGAAATAAAACCCCGAAAAATCACGAACGTCGGACAATTGCTCCCACACCAAAAGTGCCAGCAACACAAGCTCTTGCTGCTCCTCAGCGGCCATTCCCAGCGCATCTACAGCACCACAGACATCGGGGCTCTACGCTTTCCCTGACCAACAGGGCTTCGACGTTTACCACCAGCTGAACCTGGGCGCCCACTGAAATAAAAGCCCGAAAAATCACGAACGTCGGACGATTGCTCCCACACCGAAAGTGCCAGCCAGTCAAGCTCTTGCTGCTCCTGACCGGACTTTGGCAGCGCATCTACAGCACCACAGACATCGGGGTTCTGCGCTTTCCCTGACCAACAGGGCTTCGACGTTTACCACTAGCTGAACCTGGGCGCCCCCTGAAAAAAAACCCTGAAAAATGACGAACGTCGGACGATTGCTCCCACACCAAAAGTGCCAGCCAGTCAAGCTCTTGCTGCTCCTCACCGGACAGTGGCAGTGCATCTACAGCACCACAGACATCGGGGCTCTGGGCTTTCCCTGACCATCAGGGCTTCGACATTTACCACCAGCTGCACCTGGGCTCCCACTGAAAAGAACCCCGAAAAATCACGAACGTCCGACGATTGCTCCCACACCAGAAGTGCCAGACAGTCAAGCTCTAGCTGCTGAACACCAGCCATTCCCAGCGCATCTACAGCACCACAGACATCGGGGCTCCGGGCTTTCCCTGACCAACAGGGCTTCGACGTTTACCACCAGCTGCACCTGGGCGCCCACTGAAAAAAAACCCTGAAAAATGACGAACGTCGGACTATTGCTCCCACACCAAAAGTGCCAGCCAGTCAAGCTCTAGCTGCTGAACACCGGCCATTCCCAGCGCATCTACAGCACAACAGACATCGGGGCTCCGGGCTTTCCCTGACCAACAGGGCTTCGACATTTACCACCAGCTGCACCTGGGCGCCCACTGAAATAAAACCCCCAAAAATCACGAACGTCGGACGATTGCTCCCACACCAAAAGTGCCAGACAGTCAAGCTCTTGCTGCTCCTCACCGGACTTTGGCAGTGCATCTACAGCACCACAGGCATCGGGGCTCCGGGCTTTCCCTGACCAACAGGGCTTCGACGTTTACCACCAGCTGCACCTGGGCGCCCACTGAAAAAAAACCCCGAAAAATCACGAACGTCGGACGATTGCTCCCACAACGAAAGTGCCAGCAACTCAAGCTCTTGCTGCTACTCACCGGACTTTGGCAGTGCATCTACAGCACCACAGACATCGGGGTTCTACGCTTTCCCTGACCAAGAGGGCTTCGACATTTACCATCAGCTGCACCTGGGCGCCCACTGAAAGTAAAACCCCGAAAAATCACGAACGTCGGACGATTGCTACCACACCGAAAGTGCCAGCCAGTCAAGCTCTTGCTGCTCCTCACCGGCCATTTGCAGCGCATCTACAGCACCACAGACATCGTGGCTCCGGGCTTTCCCTGACCAACAGGCCTTCGACGTTTACCACCAGCTGCACCTGGTTGCCCACTGAAAAAAAACCCTGAAAAAGGACGAACGTCGGACGATTGCTCCCACACCAAAAGTGCCAGCAACTCAAGCTCTTGCTGCTCCTCACCGGACAGTGGCAGTGCATCTACAGCACCACAGACATCGGGGCTCCGGGCTTTCCCTGACCAACAGGGCTTCGACATTTACCACCAGCTGCACCTGGGCTCCCACTGAAAAGAACCCCGAAAAATCACGAACGTCGGACGATTGCTCCTACACTAAAAGTGCCAGACAGTCAAGCTCTTGCTGCTCCTCACCGGCCATTCCCAGCGCATCTACAGCACCACAGGCATCGGGGCTCCGGGCTTTCCCTGACCAACAGGGCTTCGACGTTTACCACCAGCTGCACCTGGGCGCCCACTGAAAAAAAACCCCGAAAAATCACGAACGTCAGACGATTCCTCCCACACCGAAAGTGCCAGCAACTCAAGCTCTTGCTGCTACTCACCGGACTTTGGCAGTGCATCTACAACACCACAGACATCGGGGTTCTACGCTTTCCCTGACCAAGAGGGCTTCGACATTTACCATCAGCTGCACCTGGGCGCCCACTGAAAGTAAAACCCCGAAAAATCACGAACGTCGGACGATTGCTACCACACCGAAAGTGCCAGCCAGTCAAGCTCTTGCTGCTCCTCACCGGCCATTTGCAGCGCATCTACAGCACCACAGACATCGTGGCTCCGGGCTTTCCCTGACCAACAGGCCTTCGACGTTTACCACCAGCTGCACCTGGTTGCCCACTGAAAAAAAACCCTGAAAAAGGACGAACGTCGGACGATTGCTCCCACACCAAAAGTGCCAGCCAGTCAAACTCTTGCTGCTCCTCACCGGACAGTGGCAGTGCATCTACAGCACCACAGACATCGGGGCTCCGGGCTTTCCCTGACCAACAGGGCTTCGACATTTACCACCAGCTGCACCTGGGCTCCCACTGAAAAGAACCCCGAAAAATCACGAACGTCGGACGATTGCTCCTACACTAAAAGTGCCAGACAGTCAAGCTCTTGCTGCTCCTCACCGGCCATTCCCAGCGCATCTACAGCACCACAGACATCGGGGCTCCGGGCATTCCCTGACGAACAGGGCTTCGACGTTTACCACCAGCTGAACCTGGGCGCCCACTGGAAAAAAAACCCGAAAAATCACGAACGTCGGACGATTGCTCCCACAACAAAAGTGCCAGCAACTCAAGCTCTTGCTGCTACTCACCGGACTTTGGCAGTGCATCTACAGCACCACAGACATCAGGGTTCTGCGCTTTCCCTGACCAACAGGGCTTTGACGTTTACCACCAGCTGCACCTGGGCGCCCACTGAAATAAATAAACGAAAAATCACGAACGTCGGACGATTGCTCCCACAACGGAAGTGCCAGCAACTCAAGCTCTTGCTGCTACTCACTGGACTTTGGCAATGCATCTACAGCACCACAGACATCGGGGTTCTGCGCTTTCCCTGACCAACAGGGCTTCGACGTTTACCACTCGCTGCACCTGGGCTCCCACTGAAAAGAACCCCGAAAAATCACGAACGTCGGACGATTGCTCCCACAACAAAAGTGCCAGCAACTCAAGCTCTTGCTGCTCCTCACCGGACTTTGGCAGCGCATCTACAGCACCACAGACATCGGGGCTCCGGGCTTTCCCTGACCAACAGGGCTTCGACGTTTACCACCAGCTGAACCTTGGCGCCCACTGAAATAAAACCCCCAAAAATCACGAACGTCGGACGATTGCTCCCACAACGAAAGTGCCAGCCAGTCAAGCTCTTGGTGCTCCTCACCGGCCATTGCCAGCCCATCTACAGCACCACAGACATCGGGGCTCTGGGCTTTCCCTGACCAACAGGGCTTCGACGTTTACCACCAGCTGCACCTGGGCGCCCACTGAAATAAAACCCCGAAAAATCACGAACGTCGGACGATTGCTCCCACACCGAAAGTGCCAGCCAGTCAAGCTCTTGCTGCTCCTCACCGGCCATTCCCAGCGCATCTACAGCACCACAGACATCGGGGCTCCGGGCTTTCCCTGACCAACAGGGCTTCGACATTTACCACCAGCTGCACCTGGGCGCCCACTGAAATAAAACCCCGAAAAATCACGAACGTCGGACGATTGCTCCCACAACGAAAGTGCCAGCAACTCAAGCTCTTGCTGCTACTCACCGGACTTTGGCAGTGCATCTACAGCACCACAGACATCGGGGTTCTACGCTTTCCCTGACCAAGAGGGCTTCGACATTTACCATCAGCTGCACCTGGGCGCCCACTGAAAAAAATAAACGAAAAATCATGAACATCGGACGATTGCTCCCACACCGAAAGTGCCAGCCAGTCAAGCTCTTGCTGCTCCTCACCGGACATTCCCAGCGAATCTACAGCACCACAGACATCGGGGCTCCGGGCATTCCCTGACCAACAGGGCTTCGACGTTTACCACCAGCTGCACCTGGGTGCCCACTGAAAAAAAGCCCGAAAAATCACAAACGTCGGACTATTGCTCCCACACTGAAAGTGCCAGCCATTCAAGCTCTTGCTGCTCCTCACCGGACTTCGGCAGCGCATCTACAGCACCACAGACATCGCGGCTCTGGGCTTTCCCTGACCAACAGGCCTTCGACATTTACCACCAGCTGCACCTAGTTGGCCACTGAAAAAAAACCCTGAAAAATCAAAAACGTCAGACAATTGATCCCACACCGAAAGTGCCAGCCAGTCAAGCTCTTGCAGTTCCTCACCGGCCACTGGCAGCTCATCTACAGCACTACAGACATCGGAGCTCCGGGCTTTCCCTGACCAACAGGGCTTCGACGTTTACCACCAGCTGAACCTGGGCGCCCACTGAAAAAAAACCCCGAAAAATCACAAACGTCGGACGATTGCTCCCACACCGAAAGTGCCAGCCTGTCAAGCTCTTGCTGCTCCTCACCGGCCATTCCCAGCGCATCTACAGCACCACAGACATCGGGGCTGTGGGCTTTCCCTGACCAACAGGGCTTCGACATTTACCACCAGCTGAACCTGGGCGCCCACTGAAATAAAACCCCCAAAAATCACGAACGTCGGACGATTGCTCCCACACCCAAAGTGCCAGCCAGTCAAGCTCTTGCTGCTCCTCACCGGCCATTGGCAGCGCATCTACAGCACCACAGACATCGGGGCTGTGGGCTTTCCCTGACCAACAGGGCTTCGACGTTTACCACCAGCTGAACCTGGGCGCCCACTGAAAAAAAACCCCGAAAAATCACGAACGTCGGACGATTGATCCCACACCGAAAGTCCCAGCCAGTCAAGCTCTTGCTGCTCCTCACCGGCCATTCCCAGCGCATCTACAGCACCACAGACATCGGGGCTCCGGGCTTTCCCTGACGAACCGGGCTTCGACATTTACCACCAGCTGCACCTGGGTGCCCCCTGAAAAAAAAACCCCAACAATCACAAATGTCGGACGATTCCTGCCACACTTTAAATGCCAGCCTCTCAACCTCTTGCTGCTCCTCACCGGCCATTCCCAGCGCATCTACAACACCACAGACATCGGGGCTCCGGGCGTTCCCTGACCAACAGGGCTTCGACGTTTACCACCAGCTGCACCTGGGCGCCCACTGAAAAAAATAAACGAAAAATCACGAACATCGCACGATTGCTCCCACACCAAAAGTGCCAGCCAGTCAAGCTCTTGCTGCTCCTCACCGGCCATTCCCAGCGCATCTACAGCACCACAGACATCGGGGCTCCGGGCTTTCCCTGACCAACAGGGCTTCGACGTTTACCACCCGCTGCACCTGGGCGCCCACTGAAAAAAATAAACGAAAAATCACGAACATCGCACGATTGCTCCCACACCAAAAGTGCCAGCCAGTCAAGCTCTTGCTGCTCCTCACCGGCCATTCCCAGCGCATCTACAGCACCACAGACATCGGGGCTCCGGGCTTTCCCTGACCAACAGGGCTTCGACATTTACCACCAGCTGCACCTGGGCGCCCACTGAAAAAAAACCCTGAAAAATCAAAAACGTCGGACGATTGCTCCCACATTGAAAGTGCCAGCCAGTCAAGCTCTTGCTGCTCCTCACCGGCCATTCCCAGCGCATCTACAGCACCACAGACATCGGGGCTCCGAGCTTTCCCTGACCAACAGGGCTTCGACCTTTACCACCAGCTGCACCTGGGCGCCCAGTGAATAAAAATCCCCTAAAATCACAAACGTCCTACGATTGCTCCCACACCAAAAGTGCCAGCCAGTCAAGCTCTTGCTGTTCCTCACCGGACAGTGGCAGTGCATCTACAGCACCACAGACATCGGGGTTCTGCGCTTTCCCTGACCAACAGGGCCTCCTGCCCCACAACTGGGCCTTCTACACCCCCAAAATGGCGTCGTGCCCCCCAAAATGCGCTCTCGCCCCTGAAAGTCGCCTCCTGCCCCATGACTGGGCCTTCTACACCCCCAAAATGGCGTCGTGCCCCCCAAAATGCGCTCTCACCCCCGAAAGTGGCCTCCTGCCCCACAACTGGGCCTTCTACCCCCCCCAAAATGGCGTCGTGCCCCACAAAATGCACTCTCGCCCCCGAAAGTGGCCTCCTGCCCCACAACTGGGCCTTCTACCCCCCCAAAATGGCACCGTGCCCCCCAAAATGCGCTCTCACCCCCGAAAGTGGCCTCCTGCCCCACAACTGGGCCTTCTACCCCCCCAAAATGGCGTCGTGCCCCACAAAATGCACTCTCGCCCCCGAAAGTGGCCTCCTGCCCCACAACTGGGCCTTCTACCCCCCCAAAATGGCGCCGTGCCCCCCAAAATGCGCTCTCACCCCAAAGTGGTCTCCTGCCCCCCAACTTGCGGGGGGGGTCGCCGAGCTCCCGCGCATGCGCGCACAGCTGGACCGTGAGGGGCGGGAGACCGGCGCGGAGCCGGTTGGGGGGGCGTGGGCGCATGCGCGCTGAGGGGCGGCGGGCGCGCCGGTGGCGGAGAGAAGGCAGGAAGCAGGAAGCAGGAAGCAGGAAGCAGGAAGCGGCAGCGCCGCGGCGTTTTTATTGGCGGGGAGAGCGGCGGGGGCGAGGCCCGGCTCCGGTACCGGCACCGCGGGGGCGGGGGGCGCCCGGGGGGTTTGGGGTCCGGGGTGGGGGGGGACGGGGGATTTTGGGGGGGGGTCCCAAACCGTTCCAGGGGGATCCCGGGGGGGGGGGGGGTTGGGGGTCCCGGGATGGGGGGGTCGGGGGTATGGGGGGGGGGGGGGGGCTTGGGGGGCGGAGTCCCAAAGGGTTTGGGGGGGGTCAGAGGGGTTCTTGGGGGGAGGGTGGGGGGTTTGGGGTCCGGGGTGGGGGATTTTGGGGGGGTGGGGGGGCTTTGAGAGGGTGGGGGGGTTCCCAAACCGTTCTAGGGGGATCCCGGGGGGGGGGGGGTTGGGGGTCCCGGGATGGGGGGGTCGGGGGTATGGGGGGGGGGGGGGCTTGGGGGGCGGAGTCCCAAAGGGTTTGGGGGGGGGTCAGAGGGGTTCTTGGGGGGAGGGTGGGGGGTTTGGGGTCCGGGGTGGGGGATTTTGGGGGGGTGGGGGGGCTTTGAGAGGGTGGGGGGGGGTCCCAAACCGTTCTAGGGGGATCCCGGGGGGGGGGGGGTTGGGGGTCCCGGGATGGGGGGGTCGGGGGTATGGGGGGGGGGCTTGGGGGGCGGAGTCCCAAAGGGTTTAGGGGGGGGGTCAGAGGGGTTCTTGGGGGCAGGGTGGGAGGTTTGGGGTCCGGGGTGGGGGAGTTTGGGGGGGTGGGGGGGCTTTGAGAGGGTGGGGGGGGGTCCCAAACCGTTCTAGGGGGATCGGGGGGGGGGTTTGGGGGTCCCGGGATGGGGGGGTCGGGGGTATGGGGGGAGGGGGCTTGGGGGGCGGAGTCCCAAAGGGTTTGAGGGGGGGTCAGAGGGGTTCTTGGGGGGAGGGTGGGGGGTTTGGGGTCCGGGGTGGGGGAGTTTGGGGGGGTGGGGGGGCTTTGAGAGGGTGGGGGGGGGTCCCAAACCGTTCTAGGGGGATCCCGGGGGGGGGGGGGTTGGGGGTCCCGGGATGGGGGGGGGGGGGTTGGGGGTCCCGGGATGGGGGGGTCGGGGGTATGGGGGGGGGGGGCTTGGGGGGCGGAGTCCCAAAGAGTTTGGGGGGGGGTCAGAGGGGTTCTTGGGGGGAGGGTGGGGGGTTTGGGGTCCGGGGTGGGGGATTTTGGGGGGGTGGGGGGGCTTTGAGAGGGTGGGGGGGGGGTCCCAAACCGTTCTAGGGGGATCCCGGGGGGGGGGGGGGTTGGGGGATCCCGGGATGGGGGGTCGGGGGTATGGGGGGGGGGGGGGGCTTGGGGGGCGGAGTCCCAAAGAGTTTGGGGGGGGGTCAGAGGGGTTCTTGGGGGGAGGGTGGGGGTTTGGGGTCCGGGGTGGGGGATTTTGGGGGGGTGGGGGGGCTTTGAGAGGGTGGGGGGGGGGTCCCAAACCGTTCTAGGGGGATCCCGGGGGGGGGGGGGGTTGGGGGATCCCGGGATGGGGGGGTCGGGGGTATGGGGGGGGGGGGGGCTTGGGGGGCGGAGTCCCAAAGGGTTTAGGGGGGGGGGTCAGAGGGGTTCTTGGGGGTAGGGTGGGGGGTTTGGGGTCCGGGGTGGGGGAGTTTGGGGGGGTGGGGGGGCTTTGAGAGGGTGGGGGGGGGTCCCAAACCGTTCTAGGGGGATCCCGGGGGGGGGGGGGTTGGGGGTCCCGGGATGGGGGGGGGTCGGGGGGGGAGTGGGGGGGGGGGGGGGGGGGTGCTTGGGGGACGGAGTCCCAAAGGGTTTGGGGGGGGTCAGAGGGGTTCTTGGGGGGAGGGTGGGGGGTTTGGGGGTCCGGGGTGGGGGA